>NW_013953389.1:66522-79111 GCF_001266775.1 Austrofundulus limnaeus
CCCTTCTGAAGCTGCTGCCCCCGCGACCCGACCCCGGATAGGCGGAAGAAAATGGATGGATGGATGGATGGATTTTGACAGAATGCAAATTTTGCAGACGTTTAAATCAAAACCATATGTCTGCCTGTTTCTCCACATTCCACTTTTGGACTTAATCCTCGTTTCGATGTGATGAGTCATATATAACAGGTATGTGTGTTTTGACTATATATTTTAAAACCTTCAACTGATCCTTCTACAGCTGGGTAACATTTTGCTCTTTCGTGAGCTCAGTAAGCCATGAAGTCCTGACGATGGAAGCAGAAACATCTGATCCAGGTTCTTTATCTTCTTAATCAAACTAACTTGGCAGCGGTTCGTTCATTTTTTGTGGTGCTTAAAAAAAAAGAAATATTTTTTCCATCCTTACTTGTGACTGTACACAATCACAGGGTGATAGGATCACAGTTTATACACAGATCCAGACATTAATCTCACTTTTTACAAAAATTTGAGCTTTGGCTTGAACTCACTTTAAGGTAACGTGGTATTTCTGCCTGACTTTATCATCCCCTAATTTATACAGCATCACCATGGCAACAACCAGAGGAGCAATATTAGTGTGTTTAAAAATCAACGTGATGCTGGTAATCCATTCTTTCAGGGTGCTCATTGTTTTAAGTGTTCAAAATGCTCAACAAAATTATCCACGGCAAGCATGCTCAAATACGACTTTAATTTATATTTGAAAGGAAAGCTAATCTGGTGTCAGCCCAGCCGCTCATGTTTGCCTTTATATTCTCGGCTGTGGCCCCGACAGACTGTGTGCATAAAGCATACCAGCAGCTTGGAGTTTTCAAACCCGTGCATCCAAACTCATTCGGTTCAAAGTGTATTTAAAAAAAAAAACTTCTGACAAAAGTTCAGAAACACAAAGTTGGCACCACACACACACACCGAAACGTCAAGCCTTATTTATATTTTAGGAGGTTGCTGRCATGCTTTACTGTTGAAGGGAATTGTGCAGAACACGTGGGTAATTTGCAAGTCAAAAATGGGTTAAGTGTGGGGTAAAGCAGACATGCATTTGGACTTGCAGTCTAAAAAAAAAAAAAACAACTTTAGGGCCATGACAAATCAAGCATCCAGGCAAGACTCCATTTTTTTTTAAAGAAAAAAAGGTTCAAAATCAAAAGAGGGAGCTGAGAATAAAGTTTAGAACTGTTGCTTTCAATGGAATCACACACCAATCATTTCCATCCAACTAGTTTTTGGTCCGAGTTCTGAACTAGTCAAATTTGAAATAAAGAGATACTTCTTAAACACGTGAAAATGAAATATAAAGATCAAATTTWCAGCTAGAATTGAGTAAAGTTTAAATATTTGCTTATAGTCTTAGTAAAAGAAAAGAAAAATTAGTTTTAACTAAAAGCAGAGCATTTACAGAAACAAATATTTTATATTATGTCGTTCTATTCAAGCCCAAAACTSAACCTTAAACATGAAGAAATTCTTCCATCGAAAGCAACATTTATTTTAAGGTTGACAGAAATCTGATAAGACAGAAGCAAGATCGATTTCCATCAAATGTCTGATTCGTTTTGTCTTTGATCACAGCAAGCACCGAGATGCTCAAATTTTCTCATGAGGTCGGCATTAAGAAGCAGCAATAACTGGTGACAAAAAAAAGCCTTAAACATTTCTACAAAGTAATCAAAGTGTGTATTTCTGAGTGTGTACAGATGTGTCAGGAAGGATAAAAACATCAAGTTACCTGAGTCAGAGGAGACTAGACCGTTGGAAAGAAGAGACACACAGATGACAAAGTCAGAAGACGAACTGAGAGAACGATGGAACGAACATACTAACAGTTGATAATCTGACCAACAAACTACTTGTAGGTGGAAACTGTAATGGAAAATTGTCTCTACTTTTCAGATTTTAGTGTCTGCTTTTATAAGCATTTTACACTGTTTCTTCAAACYACTCTGAAATCCTGATTCACTATAAAAGTGTCTTAATAATCTGATTTTACAAGTGGCACTGATGCAGCATTATGTAACAAACATCTTCATCTGAACACTCTGTTAAAAAAAAATCTTCCACAAAATGCGTCTCTGTTCTTAAGAGATGTGAGGTCGAGATGASTTATATAAAACACTTTATTAAGTGTCCTTGCAGCACTTGGGAAACTTTCAGGCCAATCAATAGATCAAATTAGTCTTAAATGACTGGACACTCAGAGCAGACACACAAGATTTAGCTCATGGCCAAACCTCTGCCACATCAGGGCACTGAAGACACAAAACAATCGATAAAATACACGTATGCAGTGAAGGGCATTCACTAGAGATGAAGGGTTTTGTTAACGTGTGATGTATACAAAAAAAAGATGTTGCAATGCTAAGTTTAAGTATTTAGGTAAAATAGGTTTTAAAGTACCTTTTCTAGCAAAATTCAGGTCCACATCTTTGAAGGTCACCAATACGACATCAGAGGCTTTAAAGATGATGCTCTCTGCAATATCTTCTTTCCTGGGGCCTATACTCAGCTCGGAGCTCTTTCTGTGAGCTGCATCCAACACCAGGTCACACTGAGGAACACAGTCACAGTCAAATAGCTTAAAGGGAAACGTGACATATAACATGAGCCTTGACTCCAWACAGAAAAACTGAGAAACTATGAACATGGAAAAATGAGACCATTCAGTGTCTCTTTTTATCCTTTTTTTTTTAGCTGAAAGGAGCTCAAATTTCACCAAGCTTCCTCATGATTTGTTTAATATTTTCTTAGTAAACTGAAAGCAACAGCTCCGCAGCCAAACAGCACAGTGTTGACTTAGAGACGGGGTTTGGAGATGCAGTGAAACACAGCAACGTGTAAATATTTTAGCCTTTCTGACCGCGCTGAACTCTGCCAAAACAAAACCCAAAGATGATGTTTGGTTTTGTTCTCAGAGCTGGCCACCAAACTGAATTTTCTCTTAGTACCCTGCAAGCCTAATTTACTTTTCGGACCTTAAACCTTTTAAAAAGATATCAGATGCAAACATATAAAATGGTGACAAAGCACAAAGTATTTGGTTTCACGAGAATCCCAGTTAAACCCGAGCCCTACCAAAACATCTGAAGAGAAGCTCTTTCATCACTGAGATTAGGCCGTTTATTTGGATAAATTTATTTCCCCACAGTAGACAAAATTGGAAATCTGACTTCCTAAAAAAGGGAAGATGACGGGTCACATCCCTCCCTGCTATAAAAGGGAAGATGAAACAGCTGATCCTTGTCTGAACCACCGCGGGGTGAAGCTTGCTCTTGAGCACTGGCAGGATGCTGTCACAGTTCGGCTTAAATTATCTGTGCTGCGTGTTTAAAAATATTTTAAAAAATACATATCATATGCATTTCCTTACCTCTGGGCCATATGTCTTAAATACTCCTTCATATATTGCTCCATTTTTCACTTTCAGCTCACACTTGGTCCCCTGTGAACAAACAAGCTGGCGGTTATTTGCTGCATGCCACACTTACTCATTCAACAAAGTGCCAAAGTAAATGAACACGTTCTGAAAATAAGTTCAGAGAACCCCCATCTGCTATGACGTAGATAAATGACTGATCAATCTTCTGTAGGTTTATACCACCAGCTGTCCCTGCTAACAAGTGTGCTTTACTGCAGTGTAGATATTTTGAAGACACAGCATGTGGTGAATGACAAACTGCAGTATTGTTATCATTGCGCAGTCAATTTACAGTAAGTAAGCAACGTTTTAACAAAAGGATTTTGCAACTCTCTGTTAATACATTTCATTGCATACTAGACAAACATATTGGAACTTTAGGACACAAAGGAAACGTACCACCACTGATGTTAAAACATGGACCATCCTCATATTTGCATATACACCACTGAAAATTACCTAAAGAGAATGAAAAACAATGATGATGCTCTCTATAATAAAAGATGGTGCTGAATAAAACTCACAGCTGTGTGCCTATTAGACATCTGGTCCTTTCACGACGACAACAAATATGAGAATCATATCGAAGTACTGGAACTGAGCTTCCTCTATTACAAATGACACTGGCACAGAATGACCAGAAGGCTTTCAAAATGCTAATTTGTTATGATACTTAAATTTAACACATGAACAATTTCTGATGGTAAAAACCAATAGGGCACAAAAGCTTTTCAAACTAACTTATGAGCGTTAGGAGGTTACTTACTGCTGTAGATCCTTTACCACTGTGTCTTCCCCTGGAAGGAAAACAAATCTGAGTCAAACTCTACCATGAAAATAAAGTTCTCCCAGGCACACTGTAGAGCTCATACAGTGCTGCAATAAAAGATCTAAACAAAAGATAGAGTAGATCATTCAGGGAATACCAAACCACAGGTGTAAGTGTTAAAAAGGGAGGATAATTTTCCTCTCAATTACTGTTGGGCAAAATCGTATTGTGTGCAATTAATCATCAGAAAAACTTTAATCGATTATTTTTTTTGGCACTTGACGATTAATAAGATTAATACCGTCAGTCCGCTTTGTGCTCCTCTCCTCTTCAAATATGACGAACATTTAAAACCAAAGTTCTGTAATTTATTAATCATAACTCTGGTTTTACTTGGTTTATCGATACAGTTGAAAAATAGATGTATAGACTTTTGACACAATTTGGAAAAGATTTTTTACAGAGAGCATTTCTTTCCCACTAGAGTGATTTAAATTGGTCATGTGACTAGGATATGAGGGTGTCCAGAGACCCCCGGGGATTAATCATCATATTAATCGTGATTAATTGTTTTTGGCAAATATCGCCCAACCTTACTGTCAATCTACCGAAYATATTTAAACTCCAATATGTGAAACCATTAGCTTTTGTGGGACGATGTTTCCTTATGGAGCAATTGTCACTAGAGATGTCTGGTGTAACCAACAAATATCTGGGTAATGGATGCCTGTGCAAAGACGCCTTTCAATTTATCATTTAAAGCGGCTAATAAAAAGCTCGATCTTTGCTGGATGATGTCGACCACTTTAATGTGCTGTCTTCTCTGTTCTTCAAACCAACAGTTTCTCTTTATGTAAAGGTAGACTCTCACTGGTCTGAACCTTCAGAGATGAGTTCTCAACATCTTTGCTTGAGTCACAGAGGCGTCCAGTCTCTTTGTTTGAAAATTGTTGAAAAGATTTTGGCAAAGTGGGTATAAATCTGACCGAGATGGGCAGAATGTGGACAAAGAAATAATGGGCAAGGCTTAGAATAGTTTTACAAGCCGTGCGCACATAATTTTCAAAAACTGGTCGCAAATCCTCAAACTTTTACTAGTCTGCAACACAAAATTTGAATGTTTTGTCTTAATATCGAGTCATCAACTAGTCACAGTCCAGTGAAACGGTACCATGAAGCCATAAAAGCTGTCGAAATCCATAATTTTTCAATCTCTCTGATTTGAATTTTATTGCATAAATCATCTATGATAAAGATAACCACTAAAAACACATCCTTTACAACCAAAACTGTACAGCATAATTTGTAATAAACGAGTGAAATCAGCAGTCCTGTTTTGTTGCCAACAATTACGTGTTCTCCGTTTACGTTCAAACATTGACGAGTACACTTCAAACAGTCTCGGCTGAGAAAAGATATGGTGTCTGTAAAATAATCTCCAGATGTAAACGGAGTCAGAGGGAGAACAATGGAATCAGAGACGCCAGGTCGAAAGCGTAAAAAGGTAACGTTCTTCTCTCTTTGTCTGAAAAGAAACAGCAACTAAAAGCTGCAAGGACAAGAGTCAAAAAGTGTTATTATGGGAGAGGAAATTAAGTGGCGGGGAATGTTAAGGCAAAATTTGGTGCTAAAATAATTTGCAAATGAGTTTCGTCAAGATATTCCCAACCATTTAATTTCCATAACTGATAGTTAAATTTAGTTGTAAATAAAAAGGTGAGGAATTTCTGTTTTCTAACACAATTTATACAAAAACCCTTATAAGTCTGAGTTTCATTAACCCGAGATGTAGATATTGTGTTCGAGGCATAAAAATCAAATGAAAAAACACTGAAAAATCACAGTTTGGCATCTACTATGGTTTTATATAGACTTGATCAACATTTTTGCAACGTTGTTTTAAAATACACGATATGCAGCAGCTGGCATCTTTAATAGGTTTTCTTTTCAACCAATAAAACAGTTTTATTTTAAAATCAAATGTTCTGCTTTAGTAAGACGGATTGATTCCCGTTGGTTCAATCTTACATTTGCAGTAAAACCAGCGCAATGAATGGGACGTAGTGTCCTAGTGACCAGAGAACAAGAAGAAAAAAAAACAAAATGCATTATTTCCTCCCCTTTTAGCTGGCAGTGTTAGAGTCATCTTAGGACATGTCCAGAAAGTCATGATTCAAGGACAACAATTTTTCACGAGAAGCGGCGTCATGATTAAAAGCCAGTCAGTTTAATAATCGCCCTCCTCCTCCTCCTCCTCCTCTTCTTCCTCGCCCTGGTCTCCACGCCCTCCTCATTCTCCACTACTCGCCTTTATAKCAATTTCTTCCAGGCGATCCCGTTGCAGCAACGTTGCGGTAACTTGCACGTCGGTTACATTAACAGCTGTTTAGATAACACGCCAGGCTCGTCCCTCTTCAGGCAACCGTGACGATCTGCACTGAATTACAAACACCACGGGCTGTCAGACGGCTAATTAACTCAAATTGACTTCAATCTGAGAGTAAACTAAACTGCTTTGACGAGACGTCGATGCAAAACATGTCAAATTGTGTTTACTTAGACGTGATTGTGTGATCCAATAGTCACACTGGGGAATGTTTCAATAAATTTGTATTTAATGTTCACCGGGTAAAATGTTACAACAGCAATGGACCGAGCGAACAGGCCTCACATAACGTTTCAGCGTAGATGGTACTACCACCAGGCCCGCATAACGTTCTCAAATCATTTGGGCAACTTCACATAAATGTCATCTCTCCAAACTGCCCCTGTTGGATTTAAACGTGTTACAGTACCGAATAGTTGCAACTCCACTTCTGTCTTATCCGTTTTACTTTATTTTATTTGTTTAAATGTACCGACCTGCCCAGATTCTGTCTTCCCCCACCGCTTCCTCCGGCTCCAGAGGCGGCCGCACCAGTCGTGTTGCCACCGCCGGGCTTGCTTCGATTTCCTCCGGCCTTCATTGACATGGTGATCCCATAAAAGACAGCGAGTTAAAATGACCACAAACGGACTTCTTGACAACGACGCGGCGTGTGTGTGGTCTTGCTAACTGGCTAATGTCAACGTGCCTTTTTAAAGAAGGATGCTGATGCTAAGCGGCTGGCTAGTTAGCTAAATTAGCAATCTGTACAATTCTAATTAAAACCGGGAAATCGATATTAAAAAATGACAACACTCTGTGGTAATTAATCCCAAATAAACACGTGCCTTAAACCTATTGTCAATTTGTTATGTAAACGTAAAAAAAAGAAAATCGATTATCTCAAAATAGGGTTTACAGCTAGCTCGGGTTCTCTCCGTTGCTAACAGCAAAAAGACCAAAACAGTCTGAAACGGGACAAAAAGCGGCGGAGGGATATATGGAAGGCGCAACGATTCTTACTATTCAACGCAATGTGCATACGCTGAATTCATTGTCATGTTTCGGTTTACCTAAGAGAGAAAAAACACGCACATGTTTATTTTTTAAGGTATGTACAGAGATACAAATACTTGTTCGTGGGAAGATTTCCACCTGCAACTCGGAACTATTTTCAGGAAGTCCATGGATCATGGCAATGCAGTGTAGTGGCATCCACGTGAGCCGGCGAACAACACACAGTGCGAACATACAAAATACACACAGCCATGATGAAACGCAGACATTTCTACAATCAACAAGCTCATCATTATACATCATTTATATCTTTTCCATATGATCACCCATAAAAAATGACTGATACATATTTCAATAACTGCGTTTAAAAACATTAAAAATATGTACGCTCAAATTTTAAAACTAACAATGCAACTTTCACACAAGTTTAAGTTGATTTCATTTTGAAGTTCATCATTTTGTAGGTTTATTTTGTAATAATTTCACAATAATACGTATATGATAATACGTATCAGAATAATATGGAAAATTGTTATGTCATATACTCGAGGTTTTATAATATGATAAATATAACAATAATGTAGTAACTAATGCATCGATTATGTAGTAAGATGAACTAAATTATTTTAATATTTTGGACATCTGATTTTTTTTTTTTTTTTTTTTAGTTTGTGTAGGACAGTGTTTGATGTGAATTTAATGTCGGGTAAATATAAAAAAATCAGTATTAACAATAAAGTCAAAGTGTTTTTAATTATTATTATCTGTATTTATCGTAGAATCAACTTTTAAAATGTGCACATGGAATAAAACAGTAATTCAAATCTGTACATTATGTACTATTTTTTGTGAACTGTAGGGGGCACTAACATGCCACTTTAGAAATAAATGTGTACCTTTATATTGGATGTTAAGAGATGAAACACTACTGTTTACAAGTAGGAATCTAGAACAACTAATTTTAAAATTCATTATAAAATGAGAATGTATAAAAAATATTTTGTAAATTTAAGTCAGTGTACTACATTTGATTTTTAACAAGGACAGAACACCAGCATTTTTTAATTGTGACCTTTTTTGTGCACTGATAGAAAGACATATCTAAACAATATTTGGCAAATTAAAAATGCAGCAAAATATTTGGATTTATTTTACCTCACTACATATTTTATGTGTTTCTGTTTCTGAGTTGCATTTTGCATAGCCACTGTAGAATAGAATAGAATAGAATAGAATAGAATAGAATAGAATAGAATAGAATAGAATAGAATATTACATTCATTAGAGCAGACTAAACTAACACCTGAATTGTTGAAACTTGAATCACTCCTGGGTCTTAATACAGGACCCTGCGACTGTCCGCTTAAAATGTAATTTGGTGGAAAAAATACAGCAACGCAGTTTTTAAAAAAACAAAACGAAAATGTTTTATAAGATACGGGATAAGCATTTTACAGACAAATAATGCGTATTTGCGGATTGATATAGTTTACAAAAATAACTTATTATATTTATTTTCATCAGGCGTTCTGCATGAACTGCTATCTCGCTGTGCCGATGATATTCCTGCTCTGACGAGTAGCAAAACATTTCAGAGATGCGGGTGCTTTTCCAAACACCAATAAAAACATTTTGCGTTAACCACACCGACATTTATATATTGTTATTTTACTGCATGGGCTTTGCGAGTAACTGTACTGCCCTACAAATAATCTGGTAATGTCCGTGGGTTTAAGCGGAGGTAGAAAACTAACTTGAGACCGCAGTACGGTACTGCGTTTAGCTCGACGACATAAGCCGCTGGGAACGCGGTGTGCTCGCTCTATTAGATCAGCTCAGCTCCCACATTGAGGTTAGTGATTTTAGGGATCCCATCTTCGGACAGATTTATCTCCCACGACTGCTTTTTTATTGGTAACCAGCTGTTCAAACTGTGACAACTATAGGCACCCTGTTAGCCCGGCTAGCTAACAGTAACTGAGTCAGTTTTCTGCGTTTTTGAAGCGTTTTGCTGGCTAAAAATATCACTTCTGGCTCCCATGCTCACTGCTGCGCTACTGAAAAGTGGCGGTGGGCTAGTTCACGTTTGACTTGGTTTTTGCTTTGTTTATTTTTGGTGCGGTTGCCCCAGAGTTTGACGCTCTACATGGTCACTACAGTGAATTTGAGACGAGTGGAAGAGCGAGTCGGACCCCGAGGTTGTGAGCCGAGCTGGCCCGAACTGTCGTTACATCGTACCGGCTGCTGGGCTTCGGGTCTCCGGGCGGACCACGCTCGGCTTTGGCTGATTGGTGGCCGAATATCATTTAGCAGTAATGGCCTTATTTTGTCATCAGTAGTGATATAACAAACCTTGGTCCGGCCCAGAGAGACCTAACCTTTTGTTAAGGTCAGAGTAAACTCTTTGTTTCTACTTTCTGACACTGGCAACAGACTTGATCTGTCCGGAGCAGAGACACCATCATCATGTCAGAGGACAACAGTGACAAGTTCATCAAGGTAAGAACAACATAAATATATTTATTGTTGCTAATTTCATTCATTTGTGATTKATGTCAACATTATTCTAAAATGACTTGTGACAACTTGCATGCCATTTAAACTGATTGTGAAATAAGTGTTGGCTTTCATTAGAATCACTATAGCTCCAAGCTTTTCATCACATTCAGCCTATTTAAAAGTGCAAACAGCCACTGAGTAGTTTWTTATAGAGTTCACCACAATATATGGAGCTCAGGAAGAAGATGATAGATATCCATGTTAAAGGTAAAGGCTACAAGACCATCTCCAAGCAGCTTTATGTTCCTCTGACCACAGTTGGTAATATTATTCAAAAGTATAAGGTTCATGGGACTGTAGCCAACCACCCAGGACATGGACACAAGAGGAAGTGAAACCCCAGGTTGATCAGACTGATAGTGTGGATGGTAGAAAAATACSCAGACCATCTAAAGGCATTCAAGCTGAACTTTCTGATTGTATCATCCATCATGTTTTGAATCATAACGTCCTTCATGGAAGAAGACCCAGSGGGGGGACAGAAAACACACAAAGCCAGACAGGAATTCACCAAAACATACATGATCGTGTTACCAACAAATTTATCATCATTTGTTCATATGGCAGGAAGTTAAACACGCAATTAACATTATTCTGGACACTGGGATCTAAACAGGAACGTGCTACCTGGCTCTTAAGATTCATTCTTGGGTTCCTGCTTAARCATCTGTGAGTCTGCAGGAACACTTGACCTTCAGAGCTTCTGCTATCCAGCTGGGAGGGAAGAAATAGTCGAGAACTGGAGTGTATTTTAGGCAGGAGCTGAAGCGTTTAATATGAATTAAGTKTAATGAGTCAACTGACTAACGCTTAACCTAATGTAGGCTTTCTGGTATTAAGAAATTTGCAAACTACTGTGATAATCAAATAAATGCCTCCCAGTTAAATATTATCAGAGAAGGCTAGATCTGACTGAAAACCAACTGGGTGGTTTTTGTCTAAATAAGTCTCGCTTTACTATATTTAATTGCCACTTATTTTGTCTTGCYTTTTTCATTTACATTTATACAAAAGTAGGCAGTAGGTTTTCTTGTTTGCCCTACTTTTATTTATAAGCAAAAAAAATGTAAGTTTCAACTCATTTGGTTGCATTAAGTCCTCAGTTCTTCAACATAGCATACCAGTCCTCTGTATTGACAATAGTGTCTAATCTCTCCCAGACGCTCATGTTGTGTGGCAGCTGATTTGTCTTTGTCTAYAAACAATTTCACTGACTGTTGTGAAACCAGATGACAGATAATGGATGTTTAACTAAGATATACGTGAGTGCTAATACAGCGGAGGGGAAAATGCCAAGTGACCCCATTGAAAATGTCACACATAACCCTAACCCTTCTGTAAATAAACCCTACAAATGTTTAAAAAAAGTGGCAGGAAAATGCTGTTTCGGGCGATTTTTTTTAAAGGGTGTTTCTGAGTTTGGCATTGATCCTTGTAGTTCGCAATCGTCCGTCTTTTTTGTGTACATCTTACAAGTTATTTGTCCTGGTTTGTCTTCTAAACAGGAGACATCAATTCTGGATGAATATAGCATAAACTGGACACAAAAGTTGGGAGCTGGAATCAGCGGACCTGTCAGGTTTGTAAAGAGTTTCCTCAATTGTCAGTCTCTAGTCTCTTTACAAATAAATCTGATTTAATTTCTCTAATTTTCTCTACTTTGTTCTGAAGGAGTTGTCATAATATTTGTTTATGTCTGAAGAAATAGTTTTTTTTTTACCTCCGTCGCTGTTGTTCATTGAGGTGAATTTATTTGTGCTGCCAGTTTTTGACTGCTGTTTCTCAGATTGCAAAATCAAACTGGGACGAGTTTGACATGTTTTCCTGTGTGGGCAGAGTCGGGGTCAGTTTCTAGTTTCATATAAATCTGTTAATAGTTTATTATGACTCAGAATATTCTAAGATGTCATGATTGGCTTAAAGAGAGCATGCAAATGTTGCTGYAAACTCTGGCTGCTGCTGTGTGGGACTACATCATTGGATGCTGTTGCAGAGATGACGATAGGGCAGATTTATATGATWTACTAAATAGGCTGTTAAATAAACGCCTGTCTCTCTTCAGCCAAAAACACATTTGCTGTTTGCATATTATTGCTTCTGTTGTGTTTTTATTGCACCTTGTTTTCCTMTGCACTATTCACAAAAACAGCTTGATTTTACTCTAGGGCTGCAAAATATCAGGTAAACCTGCGATGTGCGTAAACTGTGCTTAATATTGTGATGATGATATGAAATGAACACATATTCAAGTATGCAGTGTTGTTGTCTTTCTGCTCTGGGTTGATGGAAAAAAACAACAACCAGTACATCATTCCAACATGACAGTTTTATTTTAACAAAGTGCAACTAGACACAGCTGCTGTATTATAAGGGAAACTACAAACTGCATGCAATACCTTTTCTTGATGACTTTCAAACATTGCCCCCATAAAATATATAT
>NW_013953389.1:80111-95016 GCF_001266775.1 Austrofundulus limnaeus
TATATATATATGCTCTAAATCCTGAAAAACACCCCTTAGTATCAGTTTCTTTAAATAAATGTTAAAAAATATCTGAAAATTAGTTAAATATTTTAAAAATAAAAATTAACAAACCTAAATCAAACTGCATATTCTCTCATTGCAACATTTTCTCCATTGACCAAGTGGTTATGATTTGATGTGGTATCTCGGGTCTGTTTTCTTTATCAGACTGATGCTGACAAAACACATAAATTCAAACATTTGAACCAACCATTTATTTCAGTTTATGATGATTTTGCGATATGTCTTTTGCGTAGGTTGTTAACGCCATGATGATAAATTTGCGATACATGGTGCAACCCTATTTTACACTGAAACCATGAACACACTGAAAAATAAAGATGGAGTTCTGGGTCGCACAACTGATCTTAGTCCCACCATTTTAGTCCCTTTTTAGTCACTTTCTCTATTTTTCTACCCAATCCCTGTCACTGCATGGTCAAATAAAAGGCAACAGAGCTAGACATAATATTCCAACAGGGCAGAGTTTTTATTAATTGCTTTTGTTGTTCAAATAATGAGCATAAGCTTTCATATGAAGTTATTTGGTCTAGGCATTATTATTGTTGTTTTATTTAGTGAAGACACAATCKGTGTACCTCCTGAGCGTCAAATCATAATTTAACCTTTACAACCACAATGTCGAAACATTTTAGTGTGTAATCGAAACTCTRCTTGTGCAAATAAATACTTTGGCAGGTTTTATTTCACTCACTATAGATAGAAAATTAACCTTTGTTGAGAGACTRCAGGCTTGGTGTTTGAAAGTGCCTGTCTGAGTACAGATAACAGCTTTAATGTTTATTCTGTTTTGAAGGTGTCACAGGTCAAAATGAGGAGAGAGCAAACCCTTATTTATTTCATAATTGAAACATTTCAGTCTGACTTGATAAGAATACTGAGAAACTATGATTCATGATGGACTGTTTCTGTTTTGAGCATGTCTCATGTTTGAGTTCATTTTCTGCTCTGATTTTTATGGAGCAACACTATAGTTTCCTTACTGACACCCCCCCCCCCCCACATCCCCTCCAATCTTTCTGCCTCCAAACACAAACCCCAACCCTCCTGTGTCTGACTCTGTGATTCATTAGGTAGGTAGTTCTTTCCACTGAAGTGATCTTTGGCCTAAGCAGAATGTTTTCTGTGGTAATACTTTAATACGGTAATAGTGCAAGGACCAGAGGTCGCTGTTTAAAGTGAAGATTCTGATCTTTGCAGATTAGAGGAGAAAAGAGTTTGTCGGAAACATTAAMTATAACACTTTGGTAGCTCTCACTAGATGAACGTCCTTGTATTTTTTTATAGACAAGACTAATGTTTTGATTTATTTTTAAGCCATTTGACAGTAGGAGATTCGTTGGATTTGGCTCTGCAGACAAGATGCATATTTTCCTGCTATGTCTTGTCTCTGAGTGTTCAGACCTTGCATTAATATCCAACTTGGGTAATCAGATTACAAGTGGACCGCTCTGACTARCTACATTTACATGGACAGAAGTAATCAGAATAAACRGCCAATTGAAATCAAAATGCATGATGTAAACGCCCCGATTAAAACAGTCAGATCCAGACTTTTAGGTATTCTTTGGAGGAGGGTGTTAACACTTTAAAGTGCCTGTGACATACCTATCCTTCAWATACAAAAGGTCAAAGAAAACAGCTTTATACTTAATAAAATTGRCGTAGTACACATGATTTTACCCATTTTGTCACATAACTGGCTTATTTTCTTTGGAATTTGTCTCAGCCAAAGTGAAACAGGAAGTGACATCAAAGGGGAACTCTTAAATAAAAATAAACTCTTTTGTCTTTATTAAAACAATATTATTAAACTTTACCTTTTCTTCATTTCTCTTTGATAGCGACTCAAACTAATTTAAAGAAGCATCAGATTCTTCTCTACAGTCTGTGTTAGTTATTGTAACAACGCTCTGTTCACATGCAGACATTCCCCTTTGACATCACTTCCTGTTTCTTCACATGCAAATATCTCAACAACTGTTCTTCTCAGCAGCGTGAAATTTGTTTTGCAATATCCTAYGCATGTTCTCTTTCCAAAAATGCACTCATGTTTATTACAAAAGTTTGATGTCACAGGCACTTAAAGCCTTAATTAATTKTGTGCCCATATATACATTCAAATTATTTAATCTGAATACATTTCAATCTGATCAAATKATTTTGTGCATGGAAACATAGCTATTGAGAGTGTTCACACCTAGCGTGTCCTGAACCCTTTTTTGCAGTCAAATGTCACTTATTTACTGTGGTTTGTGGTTGTTTCTGTAAAAATACAATTCTATTAATGTCTCAACGATGTAATGTTTTTTTATAACTCTTCTTGTCTTTTCCAGAGTGTGTGTAAAGAAGTCGACTCAGGAACGCCTGGCTCTAAAAATCCTCATTGATCGCCCCAAGGCCAGAAATGAGGTTAGCCCACTGTCACAAGTGCAATTAAATCCCTGTTGTTCTGCCTTCTCCGCCTCTTCTCAGTCTTCATTAATTCATGTTTTCCTCTCCCTGTCGCTCTGTCTCCTGCGCCTCTTTGTCCCTACTCGGTGCYGTGCCACAGAGAACAGTTTGTCTAGCAGCTTCTTTATGTCATTAGCAGCCCACTGTTTTGATCAAAGCAGCAGAAACAAAATATGCTTCACAGGCTCGCGCTGACGAACTGTGAAAGTTGACACTTGACGAGAAAAATCAGAAAGTGAGAAATATACACTTCTGGCTCTTTTATTATCTTGTCAAATGAGGATGTTTTGTGTGTGTAGATAATAATTACATGAAATTGCTTTGAGTTGTCATAGCTGTGTGTTAATATGACTACAGATATAAATATAATTACATGCACAAATGAAAGCTCAATTTAAAAAATGCATTTCTTTTGACATCTTAAATTAGTTGACTAAGTAGTAAAATAAGAATGTGCTTAACAAGCGGTAAATGCTTGATTATCTTTGTTATTAATTTATCAAATGTTCATTAATTTCATGCAAAATTTGCTGTTTAATTTAATCATGAAACACTTGAGTTTTATTTTGAAAGGGTGGACATAGGCGACCAATCATATCGAAATGAGGATTAAGTCAAATTTGGACAAAATGACCTAATTACATTTTCAGATTCCTGGCTTTAAAAGCTACATTTTGAGATCTGTATCGGGTTATCCAGAGATATGACTTAATTTGTCTTGTCTGTTACAATAATMCATTACTGTTTGGTCTGAATCCTAATTTTATGTAAATTTATTGAGTAATTTTTGATGTCAATGTAAAGAGGAAACCTCACATATTATTAGTATATTAAGATTTCCCAGTTTGAAAGAAACAAAAACATTTCTAGCTCACAGAAAAAATTCAAAATTTTAAGGCGTTTTTCCTCAAAATCAGTTTTGTTGTTGCTACTGCTCAAAAAATGCTTAAAATTTTTTTAAGATTATAWTTTTAGACAGTTCATTCAAATGATACATTGATAAGGCATTCATTATATTTTGACAAAATACAATTTTTGCACTTGTTTAAATCAAACCTGTTTCTGCCTATTTCTTCACATTCCACTTTTGGACTTAATTCTCACTTTGATGTGATGGGTCACATGAAGCTCTTCTGTGGTGCAGTTATTGCAGAAAAAAAGAATGTTGCAGGTAAAGTGCCATTTTATTACTCCATCCAGGTGCGTCTCCATATGATGTGTGCCATCCACCCAAACATCGTGCAAATACAGGAGGTGTACGCCAACAGTGTCCAGTTCCCTCATGAGTCCAGCTCCAGGTAGAAAGCTCAAATATCACCTCCTTCTGCTCATTATCACCTGCCGCTAAAGGCAGTGTTTTCACCCACGTCTGTGTGGGTGTGTTTGTTTGTAGCGTTAGCAAAATATCTCGTGAAGCAGCTACTTACACTGCTTAGACGTACATCTACAAAGGATTATTGTTTTGATTTAGCCCCATTCAAGAAAACAGATAAATGGTCAAAACTCAATCAAAAATACAGATATTTGCCTAAAATTAGGTAGCAGCTGAGATTAATACCCAGCACATAKTTTGAGCGTTAACAGATTGCTTAAGAGTTTAACTATCCCAACTCTGTTAGCAAAATACACAATGAGCACTGGATACATAAAAAAAACTTTCAGAATTTATCAAACAGCTGCTTTAATTTTAGAGCCAATCTAATTAAGGATGGTCGACATTAGCAAAAACAAAAGTAAGTCTTATAGATATCGAGTAATGATTTTATGTGGTAGTAGCTCAAATTAAGGAATGCTAGGCTTTAATTAGTTTTATCTGTAATGTTTTTTTTTTTTACAGAGCGAGACTTCTGATTGTTATGGAGATGATGGAAGGTGGTGAGCTCTTTCACAGAATCAGTCAGCACAGGCACTTTACTGAAAAGATGGCCAGTCAGGTCACTAAACAGGTGTGTTAACCCTCCCACTTTGCCTTTTTTATTTGTTATTTTATTTTATTTATTTATTTTTTCATTCAAACTGCTCAGATTCTGTTTGGGCTCTGAAATGAACGAAGCAACACACGTCTGCTCAGCTCAGAATGCTTTGCTGTGCGCATCTACTGTTGTCTCAGCGTGACGTCTCTTCCACTTGCAGATTAGTCAAGCGTTGGCACATTGTCACTCCCTGAATATTGCACATCGTGACCTGAAGCCAGAAAACCTGCTCTTCAAAGATAATTCTCTGGTAAGAAGACGCTGGAGCTGCACTGCGTCGCACACGTAAASCTTTAGAAGTATTTTTAGCACAAGTACAGATGTAGAAAGTCTCAGAAATTCAGCGCTAGAACTGGAAGAAGAGCTGGTTCTGGGTGGGTCGTGGAGGAATTGTTCAGTCTTTTGTCGTCAGTAACTTCGTTAAACTTCTCAGATATAAAAACTGAATACGTATTTGATCATGTTTCGTCTTTCTCTTGAAGGATGCACCTGTGAAGTTATGTGACTTTGGCTTTGCCAAAATTGATCAAGGGGACTTGATGACCCCTCAGTTCACACCTTACTACGTAGCACCTCAGGTACAAAAAGTTCACACGATTGCTTTCATGTTTATAGTTTCTTTCATACGTTTTCTGCCGTCAAACGACTTCTGCACACTTGTTTTAATTTGTTTAACTTTACAGAGATTTTACCCATAAAAATACATTCAGATCTCTTCAGTTCTTTTTAAAACTAGTGTTCTCTGAAATCTACTTCAGCATACTTACTGTTACTAGCTATTGCAATGGTAGGTTTTAGCTATTGTCCTGCTCATTTCAGCTTCTGTTCAGCTTGTTTTAACAACTCGGTTAACAACTTGTTCTTCAAATTTTAGTACTCATTACAAAAACTAAAAATTTCTGTAGTATTTTCTGGTTTTTATCCTTTTAGAATAAAATAACCATCAATAATCAAGTCTCTTTTCAGGTACTTGAGGCTCAAAGAAGACATCAGAAGGAAAAGTCTGGAATCATACCTACCTCACCCACTCCTTACACATATAACAAGGTAAACCTCTTCATCACCTGGAATAAGCCTTCAGTCCTGCTGCTGTACTCCTGAATGGAGGTTCTGTAAGCCTGACTTAACGTTAGACTTTCAAAGGTCTTTATTCTTCCGAGAAGGAATGTTATTTCCACAAGCCTGTGCATTGTACTTGAAGGAGGAAAAGACTCCTTGCTTTAAACTACAATGACTGTTTCTTTTAACCCGTGTGGTTTTATTTTACACTTGCATTATCGTGTGAGTTCATTCTGAGCTCTAGTGGCAGATGAGACCAGGCTTGGGACGGTATGACGATATTATACCGCAGGATTGAATGGGTGTCCTGTTGGAAAGTTGACCGTATTTTGATCTGTTTGACATAGTAAGAGGCGTTCTGTGACTCCTGCTGCTGCTTTGAGTGACAGATTGAGTAACAGGAAGGGTCAGAGCAGCTGAGTTGTTTTTTTCCATTCCTTTCTCGGGATGTGTGGTATTTTCAAAAGGTTATACGTATGAAAATGAGCAATACCGTTCATTCATAGATGAGACGTCCACAAAAATAGCTCTTTTTTTCACATTGTCAAAATTGACCTTTCAGTTTTAGTGCTATTAAGTTTATTTATGGAGCATATTAAAAGACACTTTTATTACAAAATGGTAAAGAAAAATTTTAGGTAGAGCAAAAACCTTAACCAAACAAGAGCAATGGCTGATGGCTGGTTGGATGGGTGGTTTATTGTTTTTGCAAGATGCAAAGTGGCTCTTATCCTAAATAAGAGGTGTGTAAATGATTTTTATATTTTGTCCTGGAAACTGAAAAACTAAAAATGCTTGTTGCTTCTGCAGAGCTGTGACTTGTGGTCCCTCGGCGTGATAATCTACATAATGCTGTGCGGCTATCCTCCGTTCTACTCCAAACACCACAGTCGCACCATCCCAAAGGACATGAGGAAGAAGATCATGACGGGCAGCTTTGACTTTCCTGAAGACGAGTGGAGCCAGATCTCTGAAATGGCCAAGGACATCGTACGCAAGTAAGTTTTTTTTATTTTTATTTTTTGTAGATTTTAGTATTTTTTGCTATTGTTTGTAAAAGACCTTTTGATGATGATGATCTCACTTGTTTCTCATAATATTTCTCTGTCCCCTCTCCACCTGTCTGTAGGCTCCTGAAGGTAAAGCCAGAGGAGAGGCTGTGTATCGAGGAAGTCCTGGCTCATCCGTGGCTCAACTGCACCGAGGCCCTGGACCACGTGCTGCCATCCCCACAGATGATGATGGACAAGGTGAGCCACAAGCTGCTGCCCAAAGTAATCTGTATCTGTTGTCTTCACTCTCAACCAACTCTGCAGATTATTGGGAATACATCTGGGGACAACACAGGTGGATCAAACTCACCCGTCTGAACTGGTCTTTGTCCTCACCGATGTGTTCTCCTCTTTCAGGCGGTAGTCGCAGGCATCCAGCAGGCACATGCAGAGCAGCTCGCCAACATGAGAATTCAGGATCTGAATGTCAGTCTGAAGCCTCTCAACTCTGTCAACAACCCAATCCTCAGGAAGAGGAAGCTGCTCGGGTACGATCTTATTGTTCCTTTTTGGCTGGTTTTACGACTGACGCTGCAGCTGARTGACGGTAAAATGGTACTCGGCTGTCTCTGGTTTCTTGTTGATTGTACTGTTGTTTCCTGACACCTTCTTTTTTAAATAGGAATTCATTAGGTGTCCTTGTAAAAGCCTTGGTCTCTGATGTGCTTTGTTTTTCGATGCCGCAGCTCCAAACCTACAGACGGTTTCTTCATCAACGACCCAGAAAACGGAGGGGAGGACTCCAACGTAGCGCTTGAAAAATTAAGAGACGTCATTGCACAATGTATACTACCACAAGCTGGTCAGTCACTGCCGATTCTTCTACTGATGTACCGTTGTTTCCCAAAAGATGACACATTTAGGTTAACGTTTAAACAAATTCCTACATAACAGATGAATTTCAGCTGGGAAAAGCACMGAGAGAACAAAATTAAACATTTCTCCAATAAACTGAACTTTGTTATCCATCACAGCTTGCACTAATGACATTTTGTAATGAGATGACAACATCTGACTGGGAATGATGGTAGTTTCTGAGGTGAATATTTGTGTTTTCAGGAGAAAATGAGGACGAGAAGTTGAATGAGGTAATGCATGAAGCCTGGAGGTTCAACAGAGACTGTAGGCTGCTGAGAGACGGTCTGCATGGGCTCAACTGGGACGGTCAGTACAATTTTTATACTTTTTTTTACCTAGTTCTCTTATACTATGACCATTAAATGCAAAATAATCACCATTTTTGTTTTACTGAACTAACTTGTTAACTCTTAAAGCCATAGCTGTTAAAATACACTACTTTCAGTCTTTTTGATTTGGAGTTTTAAGCATCTAACACAGTTCCTACCTCATTAAATGATTTTGAGGGTTAATGTAACTCAAATTCAACAGGGTTTTAGTAAAAATGGCCAACTTTTGCTTTACACGTTAAACTCAACCTGCTTCCAAAGCATATTATGCATCTGGAAAATATTTACCTTCATGATGTTGAAATCTGCTAACTTAGTTTAAACATCAACTTAAGAAAAACTCTATAAAGCTTAAAAAAGCTAATAAAGTAGTTTGAAGTTAAATCTAGTCTCCAAACAGACATAACTACTTCACAGAAACCCACTTCAAAGAAAACAAGCTAATTCCATGCATTATTTTCCCAATTCTGATTATTTTCTCCTTGTTTTTGTTCGTTACGTCTTTAACCCGCAGTGTTTTTATTGCAGGGCGAGGCTTCTCTGATAAAGTCGACCGATTGAAGCTGGCAGAAATCTTAAAACAGGCCATTGAAGAGAAAACAAATCTCCAAGAATCTCATTAGCAGACGCTCTCTTTCTATCCTCTTTTTATATCGTTTATTACATATTGTTTATTATGACCATTTTTAACCCATAGCTGTAAAAAATAATTGTTTTATGTCAAATGATGTGCTGTTTTCATAAATTTAATTATAAGATCTATGGTTGAGATGCTGTACAGCTGTAGATGAATTTCAGAAGATTTGTTGGTACTATCGTTTTGTTTTTTAAAAGGACAATGGCAAAGAACATTAAAAAAAACAATATATTTTCATTTTTTGCAAAAAAGAAAAAAGAAAAGAAAAAAAAACAAAGGAAATCTGTGAAAGAAATTATTTTTTCGGAGGGAATTTTTATTAGCTGCTCATCTAAGATGTCATGTTTTATCCCAATTATTTCATTATATTTGAACCATTCTAAGAATTTTATTTATTTAAACAAGAAAATTCCAGTCTTTTATACCTTTTTTTTCTTGTAGCTTGAAAGTGGCTCTAAACTTAGAAAAGCTGTCTATGATGTGACTTTGTTCTTCCACACACTCTGCCTACAGGTAACTACTCTGATATCAGTCTCTTTTTTTGTACAACTTTGTTTGGCTTTTGTAACGTTGAAGCCAAAGGAAAGAAAGTAAGTGTCATAAAGCAGAAAAAAGATGCAGCCTCAGATTTTGTTTATCTTGCTTCCACTCGTCTCTTAATTTCTTGTGACCTTATATTCATTTAAAACCAATATTGTTGTCTTTTTATGTTGTAAAACAAATTATTTTACATTTTTGAGTAAACTATAGATCTAAAATGAAAACCATCTGTGGCATTAAATGTTTGCCTTTTATTGTGAAAGGTTGCTCTTATCAATACTTTAAAAATGTTTGTCATATCAGGTCTAAAAAGATGATGTTTGCGTGTAGCTGCTGGTTTTGCTAACAGATGGGTAAATTTCCTTCTAAACCTGTTTGTTTTTTTTTAATCCTAAAAATCATTTTAATTTAAACCCGTCCTTGAGAAATGTTCTACTTCAAATGTCCTACGTCCAAATTTTTATTTGAATTATTTGATCAGTAAAATCTGGTTGCATCTGCTGGATTTCAGATCTAACTTTTTTTTTTTTTCAAAGTAAGAGTTGAGAAAATAAACACGAAAAATGCCTTTTCTTTTCTTTTATGGACATAAAGTCTGAAAATATCAGTAGGAAAGTCTGGAATTTAACTCTATAATTCTGCATTCTACTTAGTCTGCAATAAGGCAATCATTTAATGTGTACTCGGCGTGTACATTTGTACAAAAATATATTTATCCATCTGTCAGTATTAACGCCCCAGGCTTCATTTCAGTTGTTTAACTACAAACTAACTTCTCATCCCCACATTTACGCTGTTTACCGTCATGTCGTTAATTGGACATCTTTATGACTTTGTTTTCTTTAATGCTCTAATCATAACTTCGGTTATTTCCATAAAGAAGGGAATAGTTTCTAGTTTAAACGAGGCCATTGATTAGCACTTTGGATATAAATTTGTCTTTTGTTCACTACTCAAACTAATGGTAAATGCCTCTATTGATGGAGCCTTCTTTTGTTTGTTTACACTTTTTATTATTTTTATTAATCGTGTTTTTGACCCTAATCAAACTGTATTTTTATTACGTCATTTTGAAACATTTCACTGGATGGTAAACGATCATTACTGTCCAGTAAAAAAGGGTCTGCGATGTATTTTGATTTTGTCTTTTTCACATGAATTGAAGGATTGCGTGTCCGTCTTTATTTCTGTTTTACTTTAACCCTTTTTAAAACTCAGCTTTTGACCACCGTGATACGTTTAAAACAGGCACAAAGAAGAACTCTTCCTTTTGTATGTCTGCATTTTGAATTAGGTTTGGCGTTAAACAAAGATTACTAACATGATTCAGAGATTGTTGCTTTTTTTTACTGTTTTAAAGTTGCCCTTAAAAGCTAAAATGACAAAAGCTTGTGGTTGAAAAGGCCTTAAAATGACATGTATGAAATTGTATTCAGTGCAGTGTGCCTTGTTGAAGGGCAGAATTCATTCATTATTTACTGTCCTGCTTTACTTGTTTTCATTCCACTGAGACGGGGATTTGTTACCCTTGAACAAAAACTATATCTAGTGATATATGATTAAAATATGACCTACTTTTCAAAGATGTAAGTACGTTTTTCAGTTGAGAGATGAAACTAATTGGAAACTAATCAGCTTGCAGTTTCTGTTATTTATAGCCTTTTAGCTTAGCTTTACAATGACTGGAATCTTGTCCATTTTGCATCCAAATTTTTATAGTTAAAAAAAACCCTCAGATGTACAGGAGGATAGTGTTGAATTTTATGTTCCCATCTACATCATGAGCAAGCTGCCAGTTTTGTTTTAACCTACCACTGAATTCCCCAGCATCAAAGAGTTATTAAAATTATGGCTAAAAATAACCAAATACACTGAAAGAAATAGTCCATCTAATCAGGTCTTACAAACTTGTATCCAGCCAAAAAGTGTTTTTGATCTTGTTTTGAGACTGATAGACTAAGGAAGAGCAGTGTGTTAAATTAGATCATTTTTGCTTCAAAACGTTTTATTTTTTGTCACGTTACACAATTTTTAGGCTATTTCAACAATATATCAAAATGTTCAGGTGCTTCAGAGGATTCCAGCTATGACTTTTGGAATTTCAGAAATTTATGCTTATGGAAATTTTTAGCCTTTTTAGCCATAATGAAGATTAATGGGGCAGTCGTCTAAAATCTTAAATTAAACATTTCCTGCATTTTACACCCTTTTTTTTTTCTTCTTTGCTCATTTTATTTTATTTTTTCTTTTTCTGGTGTCTACTTTTTTGCAGTTATCCTCTTGATTAAATTTATAGAGTTTTCAGCAGTTTTCTGTAAATTAAGCTACGTTTTAGGTTTTAGCCTTTCATTTAAATTCACCTTGATATTTTAGCTACCTTCTTTCAGCTAATTCAAACATTTCTGATTCTTTGTCTTAGGTTCAGCTTTTTTTAGCTACTTTTCTGCTATTTTCAGCATTTTTGGCTATTTCACAACAAACCGCAAACTTTACTTTTTTTTTTTCAGCCAAAATCTTTCATCATTAAGCGATCTTATTCGCCTGGAAATTTCTTATTTCAAGAAGTCTCATCAAGTGCTCTTCTCTTCTTGCACTGGCAGATTATTTCACTTCATTTGAGAAGATTCGAACCATAATCTGGGGGTTTTAAACCTATTTTTAGATGACTAATTTTTGCAGTGTATTAGTGTTTGAGTAGCCTAAAGAACCATTTGTTAACTGTTTGTTTACACACATCCATAAATTCTCTTTTTTGTCCACCTTCTCCTCAAAACACACAGATCTAATTTCCCCTCTGCAGGTTAGAGATATTTTTGTACTTTGCAGGCATGTATTGTTAATGTGCATGTAGGGTACTGATCATCCCAACTGGAAGAAAAACAAGAATCCCAATTGAAACATGCAGTCCTGCTGACATTTACCTGCTGATTCAGTGCTAAAGAGTTTTATACCTCATCTGTCCAACGTGTTTTGGGGTAAAAAAAAAAAAAACTGCACCATCTTTAATACCAGCTTACGACAAATGATTTTGTCAGTTGCTTCCGTTTCTTCTGCTGTAGATGCACTGATAAAGAGTTGAGGTGTAAAGAGGAAGAACTTATTTCTGATAAAGGAAATGTTCCTGTTTACGTTGAAACAAACTGTTTAGAGCGTTCTGCTTTATTCCTCTTTTCCTTTGGCGTGGCGGTTATGTAGCATGAATCCTCCAAAAAAAAAAAAAAAACTTGCTGTATTTTGTCTTTATTACATATTTGTGCCCTTTCTGCCTTCTTGGAATGTCAATATGCTGACTTTTTAATAAAGCAGTTGTTTGAATTTTCAACAAACTGGTATTAAGTTGCTTTTTTAAATTCATGAGGAAAAAGAAAAGGCCACCTTAACTGTGTTTTATATCAGCACATTAAAAGGTTGTTCCTCACCTGGTTTGAAATCTAACCACAGGAATACAAAAAATATTCCACATTAAACATAGTTCTGTATGTCAGATGCTATATGCCTCAGTTAGCAGCTTAAAAGTTCATGACCGTACAATTAGAAAAAGTAAGACTTATATGGAGAAGTTTCAGGTGAAAAAGCCTCTTTTTAAATGAACGTGGTGGCCCAACATGAACTATATGACTCTGGTCCAATGTCTTCAGTATAGATGAGATTAAAGTGAAGTTGTTTCARTTACCCATAATGCAAAGTGTCTCCTTTGGAAACAACCCCTGGATTCCTYAGTAAGACCAGGGTATTCAAGTGTCAAATGTGACGGCATTTGCTTGAAACTTAATCCCAATTAGATCAAGACAAAATCTCAAAAATTTGCTTTAAAAAAAATAAATCAAGGTGCTGCGACGGTCCAGACCTCAACCTGCCTACAGTGCTGTGATGTGAAAGGTGTCCAGAAACTAACGGCTGCTAAATTTAAAGTAACATTGGAAAAACTGGGCCAAATCTCCAGAATTCATGAGACTGGAAAAAATAAAAAAAAATAAAAATCACAAAACTGTAGGAGGTTCTGAAAGCTGTTGAATCTTTGAGTGGACTTCACCATTTCACACATTTCAGTTTTAGCTCTTTTTTCTTGTTTTGTTCACCTGAGGTCAGACTTAAGCAGAACTCAGTATTAGAAGTTAAATTTTAAGTTACGCATTAAAAAAGCAACAATGTAAAGCCATAATTTAAAACCTTTATTGCAGATTGAAAATAGCAGAAATCTTTAACTCGTTAAGAAATTGTCAACCCTGAGACAAAATCAGGGTTAAAGCGAGACAAAAGCTCTCCTGCACATATTTAAGGCACTTTTTATAATCTGTTTGAAAAGCTGCAAAAACTCACTCCCATGATAGAAATGAACCTATCAAAAGCTCAAGAGATTACAGAGCAGCTCTGTTCTTAGAGAAGATGTAAAACATAAGCCATTAGATTTATGCCATTCAAAACTGTTCACCTGATTAAGCCCATTAATACGCAAATTAATTTAAGTGTTCAAAACTTAACAAAATAACATCTCACTTGCATTTAAAGGGGAAACTTTAAACAGACCATCACCTGCTTCTCCGTCCTAACAGTTTAAATATAATCTGTGTGGAATGTGTCTTGAGAACTTTGGTCTCTTTTCCTCCAATATTTACACTTTCTGACCCTCAGCCCACAGTGTGTGCTCCCAGTGCTCCAAGACTATCCCCTACACGTAGAAGTTCACTTGGAAAAGCAGGCAAACTGTAAAAAAAATAATAATAATAAATCAGATCATTTCAGCGCTTTGAAATTCACACTGACAGGAAGTGAAGGACCAAGAACTAAAGAGTTTGAACAAAATATCTGAACTAAAATAGAGTTACATTACCAGCAAGTCCATTTTAGGTCTGGAATAAAACTCCAAAAGTTCTGCCTTTACAAAAAAAAAAAATAACAAAATAAAAAAAAAGGATGATGGTGAAAATATTTAAACCAGGCTGGGACAGGCTCAATCTGAGTCCTCATCATCCAAATACTCCTCAGCATCACTGGGTTTCCGGATGTTGTCTGAAAGAAAGAAATAAGCAGTTAGACACAAAAATACTGTATTTTATTAAAAATATCAAAAGCTTAAAGATGTTGCTACTGATCCCAGTGTTCAAAACATGGTTCAAAAATTGTTTTTTTAAAGCAGGTGAGATATTTACAACCTACAGTAGTCCTGATGCATCTCAGTAATCCAGGTAAAAAAATCAAAAAGAAAAAAAAAATTGTGTAGGTCTTCTGGACGGGTTCTTCTCTAATGAAACGTTTAGTCTCTCCTCCAAGAGACTTCTTCAGTCTGAGAGTTTCAGGCAAAATTCAGGCTTTTAAGCACTGCCTCCATGTGACTGATACATCACATGGCTATCATTGACACCTAATTAACACCTATTGTTAACAGGGGGGTGGAGTGATACTGGCAATAGCAGCACTGTAGGAGGGGGACAACTGAAAACGGAGGCCTCCACCTCTGTAGGAACCTACAGTAGGCTCAATAGGAGGCCAATAACCCAGCTAATTACTAAATTAGTTGTGCAAGTAAGATCAGAGCATGTAAAAAAATAAATAAAACTATCAGAGTAACCGTTTGTATTGTAGTAATTGTGAGTCTTGTTTCCAGTCACTGTGCTTCTGTATGAGAGAGAACTTGTTTAGAACGTCAGCAGAACTTACTGGTTGACTGTTTCCTTTTCAGAAGTGTAGCACACTGGGCGTTGGTGGCCATCTCCAAAGCCAGTTTATTCTCGTTGTTTCTTATGTCTGTCCTCGCATCTGAAACAAGCACGACAACACTGATTAAGCTGTTAAAAATAAATAAAAAATAATWAAAAAAACGACCCACAGAAAAACATGAAACATTCTGGAACCAGCAGATTTTAGTTCCAGTGTGCGTAACGTGACTGGTTGAGCTGTTTTTCTAAAACTAAAAAGAAGAGAGGGTTTTTTTTTTTTTTT
>NW_013953389.1:96016-96378 GCF_001266775.1 Austrofundulus limnaeus
TCAATCTTCAAAGCTGGAAAGTAAGACTGACTTTTCATGCAACACACACCTCCCTGAATAAATGAAATATAAAAGCAGAAAGCTGTTTGTTTAGCTTCTGTTTAATGTTTGATTAGCATGTATTTGAGTGGTGGACAGGAATAATGCAATAAAACATTAAAGAATTGCAGCTAGTGGACTGTTTTCACCTCACCGTGCTTCTTTTATTTATTTATTTTTGTTATGAGACAGACTTTTACCCAATATAGAGTTTAAGGTCATCTCACCTGCTGGTTGAGCTCCACACTGGGCTGACTCAGCAACAACTCCACCACATCTAACACACACACACACACACACACACACACACACACACACACACA
>NW_013953390.1:0-8648 GCF_001266775.1 Austrofundulus limnaeus
TCCAGGAAGTGTCAAATCTAACAAGAAACGAGCATCTGTGCCGACATCAAAATAAGCTCCGCAATACGAAGATAATTTAAAAAGCACGTCTTCATAACCATCGGAACAGCTTGGAACGATAAAGAATCCGCTCATTAACGACACATTTTTACAGTGCAGAATAATTCCTCTGTTTTCTGCCACTAACCAAGTCCAGCTGATCGCTAAAAGGCTTTGAGCAGAAAGATTAACGACAAAACAGAGGAAGGAGGATGTTCAAATAACAGTTTCACGCTCAGTGAAATGGGATTTATTTCAGTCTGAAACAAGAGTTAAACTAGTTTTGAATATGTCTGGCAAAAGACGCAGCTCAATAACACAAGTTTTAGTTTAAATGAAAAGTTTATTAAAGCTGATGGGTTTTTAATTTATATTTTCAAACAGGATTTAGATGAAGACATCTTTGTTGTAATCTTTGTAAATCTGCTCTAGATTATAAGAAAACAGCTCTGCTGGAACAAAAACATAAATAAAAATTGTCGGCTTGTTATTTGCCCAAATTGTTTAAAATAATTGTAAATATTGCACTTGTGAGATCTGGTGGGAAAAAAGGTGCTTTTAGTCTTTTTTCCAACAGTGAGAACAGTTGAAGCCTTCTTTTTTTTTTCCACTTCACTGTTCTTTTCCAAATTAAGGTCCAGTGAAGCGCAGCTAATGTTCACAAACCTAATGGTCATGTGAATCCTCTTTCATCTAGTCACATGCGATGTGTTTGTGTGTGTGTGTGTGTGTGTGTGTGTTTGAGCAGGCTGGTGGACTGTCTGAGAGACTTGGGAGCAGCTGACTGGCAGCTGGCGGCCCAGGCTTGTCAGGCCATGTGGAACCTGACGGGCGGCGGCTCCGAGGAGCTGCTGGACACGAGGRACAGAGAAACACTCGTCCAGATCCTGACGACGTTCTTAGGTTTGTGTCACCTGTCCTGACATAACAAGGGGGGGGGATACATGCAGGGGGAAAAAAAACACACACACAAAATCTGTCTCGGTTCATACATTCTGTCTGAGAACACCAAACATTTTTCTTTTTATTTAACCTGATAGCTGAAGCTTAACGACTTTTCTATTTAAACTACTCTGGCTGTTTTTAACAGAGCTTAAAATCAAGTCTTTTCCCAGCTCTGATTGTTTTATCAGTGTAAGGTTTTTTTGTTTATTGATTTTATTAGTTTTATTATTCACTGTGTTTTGCAGTTTTGTAGCACTTTGAGATTTTTTGCTAATGAAAAGTGTTACAAATTAAATTAATCATTATTTTTTTTAGTTTAACTTTATTCATTTCATTAAAAAACAATAAATATAAATATACTGTAYTAGGGCTGTAAAATTAATCGAGTTAACTGATTAATTTTAGTGCTGCATCGGCATAGATTAAAAATTTTAATCGCGATTAAAATTTACAATTACTACTATGGCTGAATATGTAAGTTTGTATGTTGCAGTGCACTCAGCGCATGCCAGGTCATGTTTGTAAATGAGAAGTGGTTCTCAAACAGCTTACCTGGATAAATAAAGGTTAAATAAATAATATTTGTGTAACACATTATGTACAATTTTTTTTCTTTTTGTCTTCTTATGGCTTATTTTATTTTATTTATTTATGTTTTGCTGACAACTGTGACATAGTATCTTTCATTCCTCATGCAGTACTATAGTAGTAGTATGTACAGTATAGCCTAGTGATAACTCAAGTAATTTATTTTACCAATATGCAATAAAGTTTTATATTAAGTTTAAGATTAATCATTATTAATAGTGATTAATTCACAGCTACCTTGGAATTCATAGATTAAATATATACTGTATATATATACTGTATATGTATTAAATATATACTGTATATATATATATATATATATATATATATATATATATATGTATATGTATGTATGTACAGTATATTAGCATATAATATGAATATATAATTATATAAATAATATATTATTATTATTATTAGATGAAAAGGAGGCTCTGAAGTGGACCCAAAATGAAGACATGAGGGATTTCCACAGAGCATGCTGGGAGATGAAGTTCCAACCTGTCGCTGAAAAACTGCTGAAGGTGCTGCGGTCTCAGGACCTGACAGCTTGACGCACTCAAGGTTAAGTTTTRTTTGTCGTCATATAAACTGATGTGTCTTATAGTTTACAGTCTGAGGTTTGCGTTCTCTTTTTTTATGAAGAAAACAACTCACCTCGACTCTGAATCAGTTAAAAGTGACTTTAAATAATGAGCTGCAGAAAGACTGAATTATATTTTCGTTTAAAACAGTCAATAAACATCTTATTTCTAATTATATTAATATCAATGATTGGTGTTGACTGTATTACTTTGTTTCAGATTTTAAACTATTTATGCACTTTATCCTCTGATTTTCCTGAAATCTTTGCGTCCTCCTTCATACAAACCTGTAATACTTGAACTTTATTCTCTACTGTGTGGTAAAGATACTAKAAGTATAATAATAATGTGGTGTTAAAGACAAGACTGATACAGAATTTATCTACAAATGTAAACTTTTATTCACTAAAATGCAGAATTTGAGTTTGTGTGTGATAAAACTGAGCAGAACTTTAAAAAAAAGCCATAAACATATTTTGCTGCTGTTGTTTTTTTTTTTTTTGCTTCTCCAAGCCTTTATTGTTACACATATAAGGGGCAGGGCAGTGCTTACAGGTTACACCAATCACATCATCATTATTACATCGAAACAAATCAGAATGGCACTTGAAACTAAAAAAAAAACATGTCAGCTTCCCCAGTTTTTGTACAGTTGTAACTTGTAACAAGTCGACGGTTTAAAACAAAAGCTGAAACTTATAAACAATGCGTTTCTCTGGTTGAGATCAGTGTTGCTTTAAAAGAATGTTTCCTGTTCTTTATGTTGTGGGAAATCAAACCACTTTAATGTGAAGTTTGGTCAGCGGGCAAACGCCAAGCTCCTGCTGGTGATTCTGCATGGAAAACGCTGAAATTCAGACTGAATCGGGATCAGCTGGGAAGTTAAAGCGACGTCCAGAAGCTGAGAGAATTTGACCTCAACCAAGTTCAACTCTGACCGGCTGTAACAAGGCTGTGAGTCATCCAGCTCTAAAACACAYAACAGATAAAACTCATGAAAGTCCTCTGAGCTCAGCCTTTTTTTTTTTCCTATTCAGAGCCATCTGCACTTTACAGCAAAGTTTTAAAAYGCAGCACTTTTTCACGAGTCATCTTTAGAACAGCGTTCAGTTTAATTAGTGTTGCTGTTTGTGTGCCTCCGAGTGCCGACGCTGACACCGATTGTGCTTTGATTGCTTCCGTCCTGAATCGTGTTGGTTTAACCAGTACAATCTCTTTGATGAAGAAAGACAAAGGTAGGAGAAAACGACAGATATGCAACAGTTTAATGTTATACTTTATTTTTTTCATCTTTTCTTCTTTCATAAATTTTCATATAAAAAGTGTCAGTAACTGACGTCAGTCAGAAGTTTGAAAAGAAAAAAAAACTTCCACTTTCTCTTAAACCACTTGCAAATGTACCATTCTTTTATTATCCTCCTCTTCGTCAGGATGTCTCTCCTACATTTGTCTGATTCTCTCAGTCCACCCTTAAGTTCGCAGTACTGAACTGATTTTAGTAAACAAAACAGCAGAGGCTTTAAACCTCTGGTTAAAATAAAAAAAACAAACGGCTGCTTTTGCACTTGTTAGACTTCCCTGGAAGGGGGAAATAAAAGAACATAAAGAAAAAAAAAATAAAAGCACAGCTACAACCTTTTGCGCTCGAAAATAAATCGACCGCAGGCAGGCCGGAGTGGGCGCGCAGTTTTCCCAAGTACTGGGAACAAGGCAGCCCCACTTAAAAAAACAAAAACATAGGTTTCTGCTCCCTAAAGAGCACTTCCTACATGTTTTATTAAATGGAAAAAAAAATAAAATAAAAGAATAGAGGTATTTATTTACTGGTAAAATTCACAATCAAAAGCTTTGAAAGTGTGTGGGCCACCAGGCGAGCGGGATAAGCGGAAGACAGATAATGTGTGGTTTGGGGCAACCGGAAGCAAATCCCTCCTGGAAAACCTGGTTTCTAGCTTTCTTTATGATTAACTTTGTGTTTTTTTTTTTTAATCACTTTTCCCCATTACCAGAAAAAAACAAAAAAAAAAAACATCGTGAACACAAAAACAAAGTATCGCACAATTACAGAGCTACAGCAGAAGCAGGAGGGTTTCCCTTCCAAGTGCCTCGCTTTTTTTTAACAAATGAAATTCCAAGACATACTTTTTTTTTCTTTTCTTATCATTTCTGTGAAACACACACACACACATACACACACACAAACATTCACAACTCAGTCACTCATTCACACACATCCAGTCAAACTCAAAATGGGCTCAGACAGTGTTCTTTGAGTTGGGTTTCACACTCCTCGGATTAGCTTACATTGCCGTTTGAGATATAGGATTTGGGTAAAGGACAGGAGGATTGGGGGGTAATGCAGTGGATTTCGAATGGACAGGGGCTTTTAGAAAAAAAATAATAATAAAGGACTGAGGGAATTGGGTGAAGGGGTGATTTGGGCATCGATATGATCCCATTAAAAATACAACCTGGGAGCAGCAGCATCAGCACGTATGCACACTGTGCTGGATAGTTCAGGCACACGTAAAATAAAAAAAAACCAAACAAAATAAACACGAAGCGTTCATCTCCAGTTAAACACGTCAACAACATCCGTTTCTCATCATACAAAACAATGAAATAAAAAGATATTAAAGAAACTAAACAAACAACAGTGACAACAGAATCAAAGTGCAGACTGTTTTCGGCTGCACAGCTTTCTTTCTGGGGAATTTTTTTACTTTTCTGGCTTCTCATGCCATCAGATGAAAGGTGAGACAGGCAACCAACGCGTTGCATGCTGGAATACTGAAATCTAGTCCTGGATGTGTCCAGTGTTGAAGCTCCGGCACAAACCAACAGCTCAGGGGTTCGCTCAATGCTGCCCTCTTTTGGTCAGTTTTGGCACTGCAGGCGACACACCTGTGTGTTTGTGTGGATCCGCTGACTTGTCTCCGTCAAATATCGCTTTGATCGTCTTTGCAACATCCAACCAACATGAATTGTCACAAACATGACCTCTTTTCCACATTTTTGTTGATTTTTTTTCTCCTCCTCTAAGTCTTCCCAAAAAAATAAAATAAAATAAAAAATGAAAACAATAAAGACAGTCAGAAAACAATAAAAAAAAAGACCGCCAACAAGCACTTCATGTCATGTAGCGGGTGATCGCTCTCAGAGCGTATAACAGTTCTGCTTGCATTCGTGCTTCCATAAGAAGCAGATTAACGTGGACCTGCAGGAGAGGAAACAGAGAGGGTGTTACAACACTGTAGCACAGGTAAACTACAAACCAAAACMGGAAACGCCACCTCACCTTTTCGGAGTGCTGAAACTGCCTCCAGAAACTCTCATACATTCGTTTGGTGGTCTTCTCAGGGCTGCACACCATGGTCTTGATATAAATCTTAAAGCTACGGTCCAGAAGCTGGTTTATCTCCCCGTAATCGTAGTCGTCATACCTGAGGAGCGCAGAGAAGCTGTGTGAGCGGCAGGACGGCGAGGTTACAAAATAAAAGCCYGGCCGGTGACTGACCTGATGCCGAACATGCAGTGGATGTAGTTCCAGATGGCCCTGCGCAGCATGCTGGTGTCCACATCCTTATGTGTGGCCATGGTGTTGTACGTCAGATTGTACGCCAGCTGGAACTTCTCGTCCAGCATCTGACCCACGTCGGGGTACAACCTGTTGACCAGAGAGAAGCCGTGGTCCTCCCAGCTGTAGTCCTGGGGGGGGGGACACAAACACCAGATCAGTGCCGTTCGCACTGCAAAAAATGTCAAACTGTCCACCTAACCAAGTTTTAAAATCTTATATCCAGCCAAAAATATCTTTTTGATCTTGTTTTGAGACTTATTTACTAAACAAGAACTGATTGTGTAAGAATAATAATCTTGTTTTCAGAATGTGTAAGATTATTTGTCTTGTTAGCCTGAAAATTTGCCTCAAATTACGTCAAAATTTTCTGCCAATGGAGTAAAAAAATTTAACTTTGTAAGATTCTTGAAATAATTGATTTGACTCAATTTTTTCCTTATTTCAAGAATCTTACCAAGTAAAAATTTCTTACTCCATTGGCAGAAAATTTTGACTCAATTTGAGTCAAACTTTCAGGCAAACAAGACAAATAATCTTACACATTCTGAAAACAAGATTATTATTCTTACACAATCAGTTCTTGTTTAGTAAATCAGTCTCAAAACAAGATCAAAAAATGACTTTTTGGCTGATATAAGATTTTAAAACGTGGTTAGGTGGACGTATTTTGCAGTCCTCTCAGCCTGCAGCGCTGTAAACACAACCTGGCTCCTCCTACCTGAGCTCTGAACGTGGGGACGTGCTCCCCCCTCCTGGAGAAGTCCTGGTAGCCGTAGCTGGTGTCCTCGAAGTGACGGGAGATGTCCCTGGAGGGGACGCAGTCCTCGTCCTCGGCCGTCACCACCAGCATGCTCTCGGTCTTCTCCCTCTCGAAGCGAGTCGCCATCTCCTCCTGGCTGGCCTCTTCGTCGTCGCGACACTCCTGCAGCTGCTTCATCCTCTTCATCAGCACCTCCACCTCACCACACATTTCCTTCAAAATAAAAAAAAGAGAGTTTCAGAACCAACGTTTCAGCAGCTGTAACACCAGAGTTGTACAGTAACTAARTACAAATACTTTGTTACTGTACTTAAGTAGAATTTTGGGGTATCTGTACTTTACTTGAGTAATTATTTTTCAGCCTACTTTTTACTTCTACTTCTTACATTTTTAAAAAAGACAAGAATTAGAAAGTCGTTACTTTTATTTCAGTTTTACCTGTTTTTATTCCAGCTTGATAATGTAAAAAATAAAAACTATCCATATAAACTGAGCCTCTTAGATAGAGTGAATTTATTTGTGGTTGAATGAGAAGTATAAATATATAAAATTCTGATACTGTATTATTTTGTACACAAACAAATCATGTCACACTGCAGCAGGACATAATCATTAAAATAAAAGAACTGTACTTAAGAAGTATTTGTATTTCATGAATTATATTATTGCATTTGGCTGCAGCCCTCATATTTTTATTTTGAGGAAAATGTTTGAGTACCCTTGATATATGTATATAAACTGAAACAGCTGGACTAGTGCATCCTAAATTTAACATAAATTAATTATTTTAATACAATATAGTCATTTCTGTATTTTTGTGGAGGTCACCTCCTAATAAATGTCCTTACAGAAACTCTAACTGCTCATTTTAAATCAATACTTTTACTTTTAATACTACAAAAAATGTCAGATACTTTAATACTTTTACTCAAGTAATATTCCTAAAGGAGACTTTAACTTTTATTTTTTGGTAAGATACTTGCAATTTTACTCAAGTATCACTTTGTGGTACTTTATACAACACTGTGTAATACTGCAGCTTTTATTTGTTTCGTTTTTTTTTTTGTTTGTGATCGCTCACCTGATTGCCGAGCAAGTCGTCGTGGTGGTTAGCGTGACCGTTGCCGTTCGCGATGTCGCACACGCAGTACTGGCTGAGGGAGGGGGGCCGGAAGGTGTGCCCGCCGTCGCAGTTGATCTCGGGCATGATGCCGCAGCCGAAGGTGAAGGAGGCGAGGGAGTGGTAGTGCGTGAGCAGGACCACGGCGTGGATCAGCTCCGCCAGCGACCAGCTGTGCTCCTCGGCCTTCAGGAAGCGCTGCGGAGAGGAGGCGGGGCCAAACGAGCGCTGATGAGTCTCCGCCCACAGGGGGGAACCATCACAACTCAAATCCCCCCCCCAGGTTCTYACTCACCTCGATGTGCTCCTTGGTGATGAGCCAGGGACGGTGGGCCAGGATCTTGTTGAGCTCTCCGAGCTGCTGCAGCTTCTGCGGAGCTTCCTTCAGACCGTTCAGCCACTTCTGATCCCCTCCGACCTGGAGGAAGTCGTTCACGTGCAAGTTGACCAAATAGGAGCACTGGTGCCTCGCAGCAGCCTGCAAAGATCCGATTAAAAAAATTAAAAAAAATAAATAAAAAAAAAAAACAGCTTCGATCCTGCACAAATAAAGCGCTCTTCTGGATGAGTGCAGTACCATGATGCCGATGTAGTGTCTGTAGTGCAAAGGCAGGGGTCCGTCCATCTGCAGCAGGTAGTGCTGCGTCCGCAGGAAGCTGTCCAGGTACTGAGGGTGGAACCCCATCAAGAGGGAAATGTTGTCCAGACGACCGAGGGCTGCGAAAGCATCCTCAAATATCGACTGCGTCCTGGTGTCCACTTTACTGACCTGAAGAATCTGATATTAAAAACAAAATTAATGTTGTTGTTTTTTTTTTGCAAACGTTTAATATTTAGTCCAGAGATGTCTCGTACCTCTTTCTCCGGGATAAATCTGCTTGGTCCGTTCCCTAGGGGTCTTGGGATTCTGATCCCCAAGTCCTGCAGAAAATAAATAAATAAACAAAGGTTTAGTTTCTATCATTAAACTACAACGTCTTTTTTGCAAGCCTATTTTTTTGTTGCAACACGAACAAAAAGAAAAAGGGAGGA
>NW_013953390.1:9648-24773 GCF_001266775.1 Austrofundulus limnaeus
GACTCTAACATTGCATTTAATCGAATGATTTTTATTATTATTTATTTTTATTTAAACTGTGTAAATTATTTTTGTTTTTATCGTTTATTTGGACTTCTGATCGGGTCTTTGAGCTGGATCCTGTGGCCCTTTGTGACGGTTTCCCAACGCTCTTGTGATCAGATCAGATCAGGATCACATGCTGAGGCTCTGTGCTCCATCATCCGGCTTCCTTCTGCTTTTTCGGGGCGCGCGCGTGGCGCAACCTGGACGCACGCGGACTTGGAGCTGGCACACAGACAGGACATGCCACATAAAAAATAAATAAATAGCTGAGTCATACGATCGGCTGTCACACATGGACCTTTATTTTTTAAAAATCAAATAATAAAATTATAAATTAAGAGTCGACAGTTATTTTTATAAAGACCAGGCCAAAACATGCGCATTCCTTAAATTATTAAACATATTTTTATTCTACTTAAATTCTTATTACAAGGACAAATGTATTTTTAGCCACAAAAATAAGATGAGAAGAAACCACAGCATAAAAACCTTACAAGTGAACAAAAACATCTTTAAATTTTTTTGCTTAGGCTTATAGAAATATTTTGAAATAATTTTCCTTACAAAAATAAAATCTCATACTAATAAAAATAATCTTATAATTCAGTTCGAATAAAATAATGACTAATAATTATATTTTCCTTTTAAAAAATGCTTTCAAAGAGGAAATGAGTGATCTCTCGTGCGTTTCCAGGAGTTTAATGGGTGAGGAGGTGCGTCTCGTTTGGGAAAACATCACGTGCTTCCAGCAGATTCACTTAAAGGAGCGCGCGCCCCTCAGAGCCAGAGGAGAAGAGGAAAGGAGCTGAGGAGGAGAGGGAGTGTCTGGATGCGTAAAAGTTCAATTTAAAAAAAAGTGTCTGTTGCCCAAATGGAAATCCTGTGTGTTTCCCTCCTGGCCTGCGCCTGTTTGCTTCACCAAGCTGATGGACGAAGAAGTAAGTCTTTCCTGCTAATCAGGAAACTTTTTGTGTTGTTTTTTTTTATGAAAAATGTTTAGATTGATAATCAGCTAAGACTCCAAATGTTTCATTATCAAAAAGTTTCTGTAAAACCTCCTGTCCTGCTGCTGCACTCAGAGTCCCATGAGTCTAATTAAGACTGCAGCTCATCAGTCCAATTCTCTAATCTTCACAAAAAAACAACATATTTATCTTTTTTTTATTTATTACATTTGGTTAATGTTCAAGAAAGAGTTTGATAAGGAACAAACTGAATAGAAAAGCGTCTCTTTGATTAAATAAAAGCATTGTTGAATTATAATTAATGAAACGATTAAAAATGGCTGCCATATCATGAGATGATTTTTAGTTCTCTGCTCATAGTTGTGTTGTTTTTTTCCCCCTCTAATTTAATTGTGTCGCTGGAATTTCTTGTTTTCCATTCAGTTTGGACCCTTTCAGTGAGACGTCAGGCAGAAACGGATATTTGTGTTTGAAAAAAGCCCAAACATTTGCAGAATAATGAAAGTTTCAAGGTTTTTATTTTATTTTATTTTTGCGTTTGAGAAATTGTTTTGTTGTTGTTGATACCAAGTTTGAATCTACTTTGCTGTTTCAAATGTGCTGAGATTTTAGTGACTGTCTCTTATTTTTGTGAATAAGATGCATTCTTTGTTCCCAAACATAATTCTACAACATTAAGACTTTTTTTTAGTTGAATAAATGCATTTTTTTCATGTCAGACTCATGTTGGCTTCTCTCTCTCCAGCATATGGTGACATATTCCCTCACAAGCACTCAGCAGCGCAGACGTTTCCATTTCCAGCTCCACCCATCCCCGGCTGGCAGCCTGACACCAACCCATGGGATGATTACCTCTACCCACCTCTAAACTCAAAGCTCAGCGAGCCCATGCGTCACAGAGGTTAGAAATGAGGGGCTTTCAGTTCTTTCTGAAGTATTAGGAGGTGAGTCGTTAACTTTAACGTCCTCTTCTCTGCAGGTAAACCCAAAGTCCATCTGACCAGTGACAGCCCAGCTCTTAATGGCTCAAATATAACCTTCACCGCCAAGTTGGAGTATCCTCCGTGTCAGAGGGAAGATGCTAACGGGGAACTGGTTTGGGACGAGCGCTGTGAGGATGCTACTGAGCTGGAGGCCTCAGGTGCTGATGTATCACTCAGACAGTTGTATTATCCTAACATTTTATATGTGGCTTTAAAGAGGAGGTGTTGTGTATTTTCCAAGCACATAGTTCAATGCTATTCAACAATCAAGTAACTTTTGAAAATCAAAAATAAATTTAACTTTGCATCAAACTCTATCTAAACACATTGAAACACTTTGAGAACCTCCTACCGTTTCCAACACTCACTTCAGAACGTCTTCACAACAACGCTTCGGGGGAGGGATGCTCTGTGCGGCAGGAGCTTAACTGCAGACTGAGCTCCAGGGAGGAGCTTTGTGCAAATAGGCAGTGCTTTGTACCAACAAGCGTTTAGACAGCTCCACATGGCTACAGGAGATTCAAGGATTTCTCAAACGCACATGAATGAGTCAAAGCAAATGGCATTACAACATGATATAGAGCTCAAAAAAGTCAATTTTGCATGACCCCCCACCCCCAAGCCCCATACATTCACAGTAAACTGTCTAAACAAAAACATAATAAAAATGTTAAAGTTATGCAGTAAATACAACAATATAATCAAGTCCTTTAAGCTTCAAGGTCTTGTGAGGAAATGGAAGATTTTACTTTGGCAATCAGACGTAACTGATAAAAACTTTTTAACAACTGAAGATAATTGTTTTTCAAAATTTTTAAAGCACTATCTAAATACACTCAAAGATTCTTGACGACAGAAGAACAATACAGAGCAAGTAGTTCAAGGATGTCAGGAGATCCATCGAGAGGAGAATGATTCATTGGTCAGAAAGTTCTGGTACAACCAGTCTTAGAGACTATTCAAAAGAGGCTAGTGGGCAGAGACATCTGATTTAAAAGGAAAATACATTTGAATGTCGTCAATGGAAGCATGTATAAGCAAACTGAATAGATCCCAAAGTAGACCCTTGAGGAACACCACAGCAAATAGGTGCTGAGGAAGCAGAACATTCCTTCATGGAAACAGAAAAGGACCTGTCGGATAAAAATGACTAAATATGTTGGAGGTCATGACACACATGAYATTACACCTCCACAGTAGACCCATGTGATGTGTAATATGTATAAATGCACAGAGTTTACTTAAATCCATACAGAAAATGTCTTGAAAGATGGTTTTATATTTTACACAAGCGCACAAATACAAATACTTATCTCAGTGTGATTAYTGAATGCACTTTTTCCAGTTCAGTTTCACTGCTATGGATAACTAAAATATATCTTAGTCTTAGTGTCTGAAGTTTTTAGAAAGAGCCATGTGTCTTCCAAAGAAAGACAAAACCCATCTGTTGAACTCCAGTCATCATGGAGCACATGGTACATTAAACTGTTCAGGTTGATGTTTTCCTTCTGTTCAGCTTTCTATAAACTCAAAACACTGACACAAAGAAATAAAGATAAACCCTATTAAGATCCAATACCGCAATGCTGTCAATTTTAGGTGACTCAACCTTTTTTTTTTTGGACAGCCAACGGACAGGTTCGATCTGGTTACGTGTACAACTGGACCTCCTGGTTGGACGACTATGGCTTTGGAAAGTGTCCAGATGTGAAAAAGTGTAACGTGTACCCTGACGGGAAGCCCTTCCCTCAGAGCAATGACTGGAGACGCAAGAACTATGTCTACGTTTGGCACACAATGGGTGAGTGTATTCAAACTGACAAACTCCTCGCATTCTTTGAAAGAATGCATATTGCCAGACTGAAACCCATATGGTGTTGAGAAATGAGTTGTTTTTGTCCAAATTTGATTCTGCTGGGAGTGGATGGTTTCAAAAACTCTGTTTGTTTTAGGTCAGTACTATGAGAAATGTGGTGACTCYTCCGCTAGTGTGACCATCAACACAACCAACATCCCCCTTGGAGCAGAAGTTGTGGAGGTCATGGTCTACAGGAAGCGTGAGCGCAGGAAGTACATCCCTCTCTCCACTGACAGTACCGTCTACATGGTCACAGGTGAGGACAAAAACTAAATTTTCTTTCCGACAAAACACAAACCAGAGATTAAACAGTTCATCTTTTCCCTCAGATAAGATCCCCCTGGCGGTCGACATCTCTCAGAAGTCAGCGGTGAACACGTCGGTTTTCGTCCGTGGCGAGGACATCGTCTTCAAGGTCAAGCTCCATGACCCCAGCGGCTACCTAAAGACGGCAGCTTCGGTCGACTTCATCTGGGACTTCAGCGACGGCAACCAGCTGGTGACGCACCGTGACGTGATCACGCACAAGTACGACACACTGGGCAACATGAGCGTGAGCCTGGTGGTGGAGGCAGCATTCCCTGCTGAGTGCATGCCCACCTCCGCCACCCCAACTGCGAGACTGCACACGTCGCCACCTCACAAAGGTACTGAGCCAAAGATGTGAAGTATTTTGAGAAGATCTCTCTGAAGAGATGGGCTTTGGTTTCAGCATAGGTGAACGTCAATATTTTAAAACCTCTCAATTATTGCTTTGAGAAATTGTTCAGATAATTTGAAGTTAGGTACTGCAGGAAGGTTATGAACTGTGAAGTTGTAACCGCAGTTGTAGACTGCTGTTTGAATTACCTCAGTTTGTAGAAACCGTTTAATTTGGACCAGATTAATGAGCTATGGCACTACAACTGATCAGTAAGTGTTTCATTTCTGACCAATGAGTGTAGAGTCGGTCCGTCCGTTTTCTTCCACTTATCCGGGGTCGAGTTGCAGGGGCTGCAGCCTAAGCAGAGAGACCCAGACTCCCCTCTCCCCAGCCACTTGGGCCAGCTAATTTGGAGGAATCCCAAGCCGTTCCCAGGCCAACCAAAAAACATAGTCCCTCCAGGGTGTCCTGGGTCTTCCTCTGGGCCTCCTCCCAGTGGGACGTGCCTGGAACACCTCACCAGGGAGGCGTCCAGGAGGCATCCTAACTAGATGCCTGAGCCACCTCAACTGGCTCCTGTCGACGTGGAGGAGCAGCGGCTCTACTCTGAGTCCCTCCCGGATGACTGAGCATCTCACCCTATCTCAATGTCACCCTAACGATCAATGTTTACTTTTATAATAAATGTGTAATACACAAATAAATCCACAAGAAGAAGAACTAATCCAATTTCTTGGCAACACAAGAGCACAATTTGCAACACTGCCGTCACCATCACATCCAGTGTGTTGTGTTTCACGCCGGTGGGGATGACTGCCACCTGTCACTGTTGCTTCCTTATGTCAACATACATAATATTCTTTCAACAAACTAGCCTTTATCATTCTCTTAAATATATATATTTTTTCCAGCAGTTTTCACATCAATCTCAAGAGTATTCCACAGTTGTATTCCTTGAATTTGTTTCTTCAAACTGGTTCAAAATTGCAGTTTTACCACAAACTTAATTTCTTTAAAGTTATAGCAACTCTTTTTCTCAACAAACTTTGAATGAAAGTTTAAAGGTAACAAATTTGTTTTATGTATATATTTTCTGTAGTGGACATTTGTGTCAAATTTGAAATAACGTGTCAAAAAGAGGTTTCAGTGCAACATATCTGAAGGTCCTGCACAGTAAATCACTTTGACTGGAACAATTCTTGGTCAGTATAAATCAGTTTATGCAGCTGCTCACCTGTTTTTCCACTGTTTTGGTGTCTGTGCCCACAGAAACCTCCACGCCTCCTCCCATTACCCACTCTTCTACAACTAGCAGGCAGACCACACCAAGTGAGATTCCACACTTTGCAACAAGCTTCCACAATAAATTGAAACACACACACACCATCTTTGTGTAGCATCATCTGATTTGTCCACCTTTTTGTTTCAGTACCAGCCAGCACCAGCCAGGCCCTTACCTCCTCCAACACTTTCACGACGAGTGAGTCACCCACGACTGAGCCGCTTCCCTCCACTGACTCCACAGAGTCCACCACCAGMCCCCTGCCCTGGCTCCGCGCCAGGCGGCTCAGCGGCGATGGGTGTTTTCGCTACGCCTATGGGTCCTTTACGGGCAACATCACTATCATTGGTAGGTTGGTAGCTATCTTAATAGATGAAAATTCTCCGTTAGTCTGAGGTGCATAATCTCACGTTATCATTTGCTGCCATGGATGGGGTTGATCATGTGAATATGTTCTGAGTGTTAGCAAAATATCGTCTGAACCAATTGATAGATAGCATGTAGATGCTCTTAGGATAACTACTGAATGCACATCTGCAATGGCTGCCCCAGTTAATCGACCTTCCAAAACATAAAAATGTCTAAAACTCAGAAATTTGAATGAACATCAAGCTAAAGTTTGGCGTAGTGGGAGCTGAGAGCCACCCTCATCACTGAGCTTATGCAAGAATTTTGTAAAACCATGGCTTGCACGGTAGTCCTTTGAAGATGATTTTAAGCAGTAAATAGGTTTGTTTTCCACAGAGCCAAAACACGTGCTGAACAGCTGGCCAAAAAGTCGCATCGTGGCYGTGTCAGCCGTCAGAGTGAGCAACACTGACGTCAACTTCCGGGTGAAATGTCTTGGCAGGTGAGCAGCAGCTTATTTCCTTAAATATTTAAAAAAAAAACTAACTACAGATTTATCTTCATGATGACCTCCTGGAACAAAACATCTTTCCATGTCTCACCCCTCAGCATCCCCACCTCAGCCTGCACCATCGTGTCGGACCCCGGCTGCTCTCAGGTGCACAGCATCACSTGTGACGACCTGCCGCCGTCGTCAGAGTGCGAGGTGCACCTGAGGCGGAGGTTTCTGGAACCGGGCACCTACTGTGTGAACATCACCCTGGAGAGTTCGAGCAGCATGGCTCTGGGCAGCACCACCATCACCATCAGCAAGTCTCAGGAACCTCCTGGTGGGTAGAACCCCCCCACACACACACACGTTTTTGGAAACAGGTTGTTGTAAATGAATTTCAAGTTCAATCTCTCTGGTTCTGTTTGCATCTAGCAGGGCCTAAAACTCCCAACACTGCAGGGGTGGTTCTTTCGACGTGCGCCGTGATAGTGGCGGTCTTTGCCTTCATTGCCTATCTGGCCTACAAGTGAGTGGTCTTCACATACACACCCTGTAAATGTGTTCAAACCTGCATAGACTGAGCAAAGACGCAGTGTTCAGGTGCTGATTTCTTTTCAAGAAAAGCTAATATGTCTTTTTTTTCCCCAACTACTTCTCCCAGGCGGAGCAGGGTCTACCGGTCCATCCAAAGGACACTGGTTAAAGAYGGCCGAGGCCGTGCTGGGGCTGCAGGTCACATGATTCGCCTGAAGGAGTCGCTGTTCCCCTCCAGCGAGGAGAGCCGTCACCTGCTGACTGAGAGACACCCTCTGTAGAGAGCAGCATCCAATTTCTGTTCTCCAATTAAAAAAAGTCACGTGAATACTAATGTTTTGTGTGTTTTAGTTTAATCCTATAAAGCAGTTCAGATCTTTTGAAGTGAGATTTTGTGGAAAGATTTTCTCTCACTGAAACCTTAGATTTTTTYTTCATTCTGATCAGACTGATGAGCTGACATGCAGTTAAAGCAACTCTAATCTCAAAAATGTCAGTGGCTCACGCAAATATTTTATTTGTATCGGTTATTCTGGCAGAAATAGATTTTCCTGCAAGAAGCACCCCAGGCTGATTGAAATAACATTCACACTAACCACTATGAAATCAAGTCTGAAGTTGTTTTTTAAAATGGYATTGGCCCACTTTGGTCTCTCAGACTAGCCGTTAGCTCGTCAYTTCAGTCAAAATTTTCAAACTGAAAGTTGTTGAAAGAGCTTTCTRCAACAGGTAAGATGTTTGTTCATAACTCTTCCACAAAACCCCACAACAAAAGAGTTGAGACCTATGAGTCATGCTAAAAGCTAAGAAGTATATATTGAATGTTTAATTACTAAAGAGGTTATTTAATGTGTTGGTACTGATACTAAAATGAATGAAGCTCAATTAAGCTCAACTCATGCCCGTTTGWTTATAATAAAAATGTTTTCCATAATGTTTGTGTATCAAAAAATGCTTTATACTGTTGAAGTAATCCGAAAACCTTCCCCTATTGGCTGTTCACTGCAGATGAACTTAAGATGCAAGACTCRAAGACTAACCAAAAAAGGAATTTAGGTTTGTCTCAGGACAAGTAGTCATTTTCTGAGTGGTCCATCAGAGATTTAWTCAAACTATTTCAATCAGAAAAGCACTGCAAAAGTCTGACAAAATGCTGTTTAGAGAATTATTGAAAAAGTGTTTTTCATTTGATGCATTTCCTCCTTTTTTTCACCTTTTAAAATAAAAAAACTGAGCAGATGAGAGAAGACTTTACATCTGGTTCTTCCAACATAAAAAACTCTTTTGGCCCACGGGCCTCAGGTTTGACAAGCGTCGTAGATATTTCATCAAAAGACAAATGTTCATTGCAGAAAAGTTAAACAAGTCAAATGTGCCTTTGAGCAGAATTTACCTTAAGTTTTTTGGCATACATATATCWAAAACAGCAGTACCATATCAGTATCATCTTGTGAAATTATAGAAACAACAACTTTGTTTTTCTCCATTTTATTCAGAGGCATTTGACAAGTGGAGCTGTGTGTGTTAAAGGGGGGGTTTGGGGTAAAGGGGCACAAGCATGGTTCCAGAAACAGAGGGGTTCAGAGGGATTATCATGCTGGAGTACAATCTCTTTACCATAAACAGAAATTCAGTCCCTCAAGTTTGTGTCACACTTTAAAAAAAATAGCAGGTTCCACTTTACACAGCCAAGAAATGCTAACAGATGAAATCTAACAAAATCAGTGAGTGTAGCATCTTAGAGATGAAAAAGGGGAAATGAAAAGACAGGACTTTTATTTTGAAGACTTACAAATTAGAAAAGGTCGGGCCCTTTTTCTTTTTTTTTTTCTTGGAAAAGAAAGTTGTCTTAACTATTGAAAGCAAAATGAAAAACAATTGTGTTTTTCTCACAGGAAAAAAAAAGGCAAAAAAGTTCAAATACACGTAAGCCACACCACCAAAAATAGAAAAGCAGGAAAAAAAAAATGAAATAAAATCATTGAGGATTTCAGAAAAGCCGTAAAGAGTATATTTATATATGCAGATAAACACTGGCAAATGAAAAATTTCTATCTCATTCAGTAATTCTCATTTCTAAAGAGTCCATGATTTTAAAGTTTCATATATCTGGGGGTTGTGGGGGTGTATAAATGTGGGGGAGTAAACTAACAAATRGAAGAATGCCTCTAATTCAAATACGTGTCTAAAGAGGTAGATCAAAAACAAACTGGAGGAGAGGAAGAGGAGGGTGGGTTGGAAGGAAATATGCAGGAAATTAGGAGTAATCACTTTAAGTATCACTTGTGCCCCTCAGTTAAGCATGGTGGCGCGCCCAGGTTAGAAAGAAGTGAACAGGGGACTGAGGTATTGGTGCGCGCTGGCACTCAGTGGGGGCGGGGCGAGGCGATTAGAGTCACTACCACCCCCCCGGCCCCCTCAGCTGAGGTAGACTGCGTTCTACTGTGGAAGCATGGATACACTCAAGCACTTTTACCACAATCAATATATTTACATTCGGCATGAAAACAAATGAAATCAATTTTTTTTCTTCTTCTAGTTTTGGATTCATCTCTTTGCTTAAGTCAGGATTTCATTCACAATTGTGTGTTTTTTTTAACATTTCCCTATAGGAGCAACGAAAATCAAATACATTTTGTATAAAGAGACAGCAAAGGTCAAATTATGTTCCTAAAGCGCAAAAAAGAAAAATGCATATCAATATGACTCCCCCTACCCTCACCATGGAGTGACTCTTGATGGTCGGGTCACTGGCTTCAAAACAGGAAAAAAAARAAAGTTTGGTTTGGCCGAGATGGCATCAAGATGGTGGGCAAGTGACCACAACAGACCAAAAGGGAAACAAAGATGCTCTGACGGCTACGGGGAGGACCCATTACTGCAGCAGCCCTCGCAGGAAAAACTTCAGACAAAATTAAAAAATAAAATAAAATAAAAAAAGTACCAATAATGATTTCAATGGCGWAACTAAATGGCATTGCTGTAAATATGTTTGGTTGACATTATTGGCATGAAGCAGTTCTGTTCCATGTTTTTTTATAAATAAAAATGGTGGACCCTCAGGGGGAAAAGAAMGGAGGCAATTTTTCTCTATATTCTCCTGTCAGCCGCCAGCTGAGGGGGCGCCAACTCTTGCTCCAGGGCTGCTATGTACAAATACTTTATGTACAGGGTCATCTGAAGTCACACATACGCATGTACACTGCCACTTAAAGCACCAGAGTTGAAGGCAAGGTCAGTTGGCAGCTGACCAAATTTTTAATTTTTTCTTAAAAAAATAAAAATGTTCAAAGACTATCAGCTTTATAAAGTATACAAAATATCAAAAGAAAAAAAAAACAAAATAAAAAGAAAGGAACTTTGTTTTCCCATATATAATCATTTTTTTCTTTTGAGGTACTAAATCCTGAGGTAGTTAAACAAAATGCATATTAAATYGATTTTTTTTTTCTGGGCAGCAGCAGTTCAGCACAATTTCCCAAAGTGTCAGTCGTAGTGCTGCCTTCTCTAAATATATATATTTATATTTATATATTGATCTATTTATATAGGTCTATCTATAAAATGCATCCGAATTTATTTTTAAAAATGCCACTATCATTAGAAGGGCAGGATGCCCGATATAATCCACCCTCTCAGGGGTCCTGTCCTAAAACAAGAATCTGCCCCTAAACATGGCCCACCCAGCCAGAGCCAACCCTCCCCCAAAATAAACCTCTTTTTGTCCAACTAGGACCTAGCAATGCCTCTCCCCCCAACAACAAAAAGTGTCCAACAAAAAGCTTCAACCAATTACGAAAAAAAATAAAAAATAATTAAATCTGAAGTTAACCAAAACATCGTTATGTTTAAGATACCACACCATAGTGGGTGATAGGAGGGGGGATCCTTTTTTTTTCTTCTTTGTGTTTGAGTAAAAAGTAACTAAATTAAGAGAAATAAAATTAACACAACCCAACCACGCACCCATGAGGGAGGAGAGCGGTCAAGGGGTGCGTGCATGTGAGGGCAGGTTGATGTTGGCAGCCCTCAGAAGTACATTTCACAGAAGATGCAGAGAGGTGACGTGGGGGGAACTTTACGGGCATTAAGGTCTTTTTATTTCTGCCACGCTTTAAAGTCCATCAAGTAATTCAGGGAGGGGTGGATGTTTGGTTTCATTAACCTGACCCCTGAGATGAGCGTTAGGATCCGCTGTCGTTTCCTTCCCCTTCGGACTCTGCTGCATCCGTCCCACCTGTCGAGTCTCGTGACAGGAGTCTGTCGTCATTCCTCCAGAATCGGCTGGATCTTTACTTCCTGCGGGGCGTCGGAGCTTGGGGTCCCGCTGCTGGTTTCGGCTGCTGTTGTCTCCTCACCTGAGCCAGGATTTCTTGAATCTTTCGCTGGGCCAACTAGATCACATGACAAGCGTGTTAATGTCAAACTACAGCTTTTAAAGCTGCTCAGAATGAACCGTGCTCACCCATCAGGTTAAAATTTACCATAATTTTGCCAAAAGAGCCATTTACTCAAGTAAGATTTTAAAGGGGACAAATCATGCAAGAATCAAGTTTTTAGCCATTAAATACATTTTGTGTAATTGAGTCTCTAGGAGTGCAGAAAAGCTTWACCTTCTTTCGGTGCTGCAACAATATCTTTATATTCTATTTATATTCTGCTCCTTTAACCGTTTCCACAGAATTTCACTTATAAAAGATTTGAATCACATCAGGAATTTAAACCATTGCTTAACCCCTAATTTTACACTAGATGCGATTCCGCTCCGTTGCGCAGTTCGCCGCCGTTCATTTGCACCCCAATTTACACAGCGTCCGCTCCGGTGCGAAGCACAGAGGAGGTCCAAGCAGCGTGGACAGGAAATGCGCAGCCACGCGATAAACCCAGTGATAAATGTGGAAGTCAGAAGAACATTTATTTTGTGGAAGAGACTTCAAACAGTTAAAACTGCATCGTGCTCGTCTTTTTGAAACTTGTGATTTCAAAATAAAATCCCTGAGTATCGTGTATGTATGCATATGCTGCATGCTACATGTTACCATCTGCTTCCAAACATTAGGAAACATTTTGACAGCATTTGGGTATAAATATATCCATATATTTAATTATATAGCTGGGATTTCAACAAAATTAAGTCTTTGGTGAATTATTTTGAAAATTCAGATGTTGTGCATGTTCCTTTTCCTGTTGGTGCGATGTAATATTTGCAGATTGACTCAGGTGCAGCTCCGTGTTCGGCCAGTGTAAATACTCTCATTGATTATAATGACTGTGTATTTGCTGCCGAGGTCGGACCACAGCGGAGCAGAACCACATCTAGTGTAAATTAGGAGCAACTGTGAGAAGACCTTGATACATCTGTGTACCTTCAACCCACCTGGCAAGCAAAGAAGTGTCCGCTGATCTTCACGATGACCTGGTCGTTCTCGTCAGGCGTCTGGTCCCTCGGCACCACCACTTCTGCGCAGGTCAAGTTCTGCAGCTCGTTTACCTGCAACCGGGGTCAAGACAAATTTAGCAACGGGGCCAAAAATAAAGAGCTTTCGAATGAGTCATCCATTTACCGTTTTCCCGCCCTTTCCGATGACGCGGCCAGCAGCAAATGAGGGAACTTTAATGTGAGCTTCCAGCTTCACCTCTTCCTTAGGTCCAAAGAAATTCTCTTCTTTTAGCTTGCTGAAGATTCGACACTGAGCCTAGAGACAAAAAGACACAGGCAGATTTGGTTTGTATTTGCACGTTAGTGATTTCATTCTAGAGATTAAATTGGAAATAAATAAATGTTTAAAGAAAAATGGCTTTTTATTTTGGCTATCAGTTATTTTTATTTATTTATTTATTTATTTTTAAATGAGACAGTAGAGGTGTCGCACCTTAAACTGAGCCTCTGGTGGTCCAACAATGATGACCATCCTCTGCTTAGCATCCATTCCTTCCGCAGGAGCAATCTGAAAGAGCACATACTGCATAAATGAACAGCAGTCTTTGCTTATCCTTTAAGTTCTTGCAGGTCACAACGAGACAGCTGGCGTCACCTGTGAAGATTTACCACCCGTCTGTCATTCACCTTGATTGAGGCTCCGGCAAAGTGTGAGAGCTGTTTGATGTGTTGACCCTGTTTTCCAATGATGGCTCCCACTGCAAGTGCAGGGATGAACAGGTGGACCGTCTCCGACTCCAGYTGTCCCTGCTGGGCAAAGACAAATTGGTACTGCAGCGGCTAAGAGACCCAAATAACCACAGACGAATTGACTCCAGCAATCATTGCAGAAAGTGGATTGGGCAGAAACTGTTCTGTTCTTAAAGATTTAAAACTTACAAGCTCAAAATTACCWGTCGATCAAGAGAAGCGTAACCTGTCGGGCACAGGCTCAAAAATACATGCTGCTAAAATACTTCCAAAATCTTTATGCTCATTCTGTAACACAACTCTAATGAAAATACATTCAAAACATTTTTGAATTACTGATTTAAATGACAGCTCATTTTCCCCACATGTATTAGTGACAAAGTGTAGTTGAGGAAAAACAGGAGCGAAGGTAGTTCTAAACATTAAAACCATGCTTATCATACAGATTACTCAATACTGCAATGAACATTTCTTTAGAAATCAACCAGTGCTACTATTTTGTCCTCCTGCAGCTCAAATCAAAAACAAATCACCAAAAGCAGGTCCAGTTGTCCTACATCGGAAACAGACAAAACTTGGCACTTTCAGATCTAGAAACAGTATTGCATTCACTCACCTTTCAAATCACTGCTGAGACTTCATATTTGGTAGAAATGGTTTTGAATTTGACGAACCATTGATTTTTTTTCCCCACAACATGAAGTGACACCCATGGAGCCAAAAGCATGTCTTGTTAAGTTAAACTGCCTGACCAAAACACTCCGATCAAGATGCCAACACGGCACATCGAACAGGAAGGGTGGATTTTATTTTGGTGTATGTTAGGTTTTTTTTAAGGGAAAAAATACTATTAATCGTAGTTTTTAATTTGCCATGATGAAAATCAAACTTTGGGGAAAAAGTCTCACATATAGTGATCATTTTATGGCCATATTAACACAAATAACCCAACATGGCCATCACCATCATGAGTTTGTTTGAATCAAGTTAGTAATATTGTTAAAGCATGCTAAATTAACTCATGCCTGAACATTGGAGTATCACCAAGAAAAGCTGGCAAAAAGCAATTCATGTTGCCATGTCAGAAAAAAAGGCTTCAGTTATCACTGTTCCTTAGGGTTTCCATTCCCCAGTCCGTCTGAATGGATTAAGTCCACCAAAACCTTAGTTAGCGGTCACCTAGGAGAGAATTTTGCAGCAAATCCTAACCCTTTATCCCGCAGCGAGCAGCCACAAGCCGTGCAAAGCACTTCAGGATGGGTGACTTACGGCAAGGGGCTGGCTGCTCGCCGACAGCATAGAAGCCCAAAGTGGCCCCTCGCCCCCATAAGGACTGCACTAGAGGAAAAAGGAAACATCAAACTGCGTCGCTCAAGACTGCTCAGTTTTTGTTTTATAGTTTTTAACCATGCTTACCTGAAAATGCAACCAACTAGTTTAATAACTTGGGATTTTGTACATTATGAGGCAAACCACGTTATCGTGTGCAACAAAGGTTGTCACTTACACCAAAGGAACATCCACCGAGGGCTCCAGGAGGTGGGACGTTTGACATGGAAGGACCCATGCCTGGTGCTCCACTGGGGAACAAACCCAGAGCATTGAGATTCAAGCCTGGAATGAGGTTAGACTGGAGCTGCCGGGGAAAAAAACGAAAAGAAATCAAACAGATCCATTAATTAAACAGATTAATCAGAGCAAAATCACTTTGATTTCAGATGTTTGTTTGATGCAGACAAAAATACATTCAAATAGCTCCATCCATCCATCCATCCATTTTCTTCCGCCTATCCGGGGTCGGGTCGCGGGGGCAGCAGCTTCAGAAGGGAGGCCCAGACCTCCCT
>NW_013953390.1:25773-34175 GCF_001266775.1 Austrofundulus limnaeus
CCACTCCAGCGCGAGCTGCAGATCTCGTTCCGATGAAGCCAACAGGACCACATCATCCGCAAAAAGCAGAGATGCGATCCTAACGCCTTCTCCAAGTCCACAAAACACATGTAGACTGGTTGGGCGAACTCCCATGCACCCTCCAGGACCCTGCTGAGGGTGTAGAGCTGGTCCAGTGTTCCACGACCAGGACGAAAACCACACTGCTCTTCCTGAATCCGAGGTTCGACTATCCGACAGACCCTCCTCTCCATGACCCCCGAATAGACCTTACCAGGGAGGCTTAAGAGTGTGACCCCCTGTAATTGGAGCACACCCTCCGGTCCCCCTTTTTAAACAGGGGGACCACCACCCCAGTCTGCCAATCCAGGGGGACTGCCCCCGATGTCCATGCGATATTGCACAGTCGCGTAAGCCAACACAACCCTACAACATCCAGAGCCTTAAGGAACTCCGGGCGGATCTCATCCACCCCCGGGGCCTTGCCACCGAGGAGCTTTTTGACCACCTCAGCGACCTCTCAGCGACTATTCAAATAGTCGAAAATTGTTATTTAAAATACCAAGATAACCCTTTTTATTCATCTTTTCCTGGTAAAAAGCACAAGTACGCATTGTGTGTATGTAAACAGATAGTATGAATATTAAAGTACCCCCATGACAACTGATCTGCTTTAAACCATTAGGTTTTACGTCCTTAAAGGCTTTCAGTCACTTGGTTTGTGTCTCCTCAAACAGATTTGTTTCTGTTTTGAGCAGACATACATAACACTGCAGTCTGGTGAGTGCTGGAGATGCTTACATTCATAGCAGCCATGTCGCTCTCGTACGACTCCCTGATTTTCTTCATCACTTCCTGCTCGGCATTTGAGCACGCCTCGATGGAGCCCTTTAACGTGATGGTCCGCTCCGGGTTGTACAGAGTCAGATCCTGAAGACTGAAGGCCAAAATTTAAAATAAAAGTGTAAACAGTAATGTGCCTTGAGTGCAAAGTTTTAAAAACAAATTGAAGAACATTAAAAATTACTGTCATCTGGCACTTGTACAACTTTACTACAAAAAAAATACTATAAAATTAGCACTGTTGTGAGCTTGAAAACTGTTTTTAGTGTCTTACGGTGAGATTGTAATCTTGGTCCCTGTGTCCTGCTCAATTTTCTTCAGGTTGCGTCCTTCTTTTCCTATTAACCTTCCTACAAAGTTGTTGTGTGCAAGAATCTTCAATGGGATCTCCTCCGTGCTGTACAAGATCGATAAAAAATGTCAAATCCTCCACAAACACTAAAACACTCAAATACACGACACTGAAATGTGACCAATAAAAAACTATCCACTGTGTCCAGATAGCTCAATAAGATCTGATAATTCCATCCCATTACTAACATATTTTTCTGAACAGAGAAGGGGAAAAAGGGTGAAAACATGGTGTATATAGAAAGCTTTCTACACCAAGACAACTTCAATTTGTTCTTGTTGAAGTTTTGTTTTTGGGCATACAACATTTTAGCAGCTCTGGTTATGAAATCATTTGCCACATAATCTACAAATCAGTTGAATTACAACTACAAATCAGTTGAATTACATCTCAAAGAGATAAATGAGATATTTGAAGCAGGTCGTTTGGTCAAACGGTTTAAAACAAATGTTTTTTTTTAAATGGCTCCATTGGATTTCTCACAAGTACAGGGGTGATGAAAGCAAAGATTTGTTTGAAACAAGCGTTCGGCCTATAACTCACAATTTTGTGTCGACAGCTTCCTTCTGCATGATCTCCATGATGGTTCTGCAAGCGTTCGAACAGCCTTCAGGGGTGGAGTGAATTGTGATGGGTTTTTCTGCTGCACCTGCATTCTCTTTTCTATGGATGTCAATTCTGTTCCAAACAAAAAGTGACCAATCAGCATTTCTTCAAAATAAACAAATAAATTTATTGACTTTAAACCATTGATGTCCTGACCTCCGTGTACGTACTTTGAGTGGGTCTGTTTGGTGATGTTGCGGATAGTGGCCCCCTCCTTGCCAATGATGGCCCCTACGAACTGCGTGGGGACCAGCATGCGCAGAGGGATGTCGGACTGCACTTTGGGCCGTGCACCCAGGCCAGGAGAACCCGAACGGGGAGGTCCGCGAGAATTAAAGTTTCTCCTGCCTCCTGTCGTGGAACCTTCCGGTGTAGCCGTCTCGTCCGGGATGTACGATACTTTCAAGGCATAGTTCTCCATCATATATCCATTCAGCTTCTCCATCGCTCTGAGGAAAGTAAGACACTTCAGACAACTAAAAATGTACTGATGTCATCCTCCAAACCTCAAGGATGGTGTTTGTCTTTTTCGTAAAAGCGTACAACAAAACCCCTCAAAGTACAGCAATGTAATTTGATTTACGTACACCAGGGGGCAGCCCTTTGTTAAATTAAACCCTTTCCTCCCCAACACACTTAATCTACAAGCACGTGCTACCCCCTCCCACCTCTCACAGAAAGCTAAATTTACTTAGAATGCTTTAAGAGTGAAGAAAATCTGGTATATTGTAAAAAAAAAAAAACTACAAGATAAAGTAATGTGTCCAAAAAACATAGCCCAAAAGATAGAAACAAAGTGAGTCAGAATGATACTTACAGCCTCGCTTGRTCCTTTGTTGCATATCGAACATTGACTACTGCCGTTTCTGTCTCAGTGTTTACTATGAAAGAACATAAACAGAGCTTATTCATGCATATTTAACAAACTACACTATGAAGTACAAGATTAAAAGTGGTATGTATGAACACATTTTTAAAATCCCTTTTTTAATGCAACAGTTTGAATTCAAAACATTTTACGTTCCCTCCCAGCTTTAGGTTTCATTTACATCGTTTTGTTTTTAAATATTTGCCGATTCAAAACCATCACAAGGAACTGAACATTAAATGCTGGCTTGGATTTTTACATGGCAGGTACTAAAAATGCCAAAAATAAATTTTAGTTTTTCATATTACAAAAAAAGCCGGTGGAAGAGAAAAGCTTTCACCACATGAACCCATGATTTTTCAGAAACAGCAAACATTAGGCAACATTTTTTTTAGGTAATGCACAAACATCTATTGTATGAAGGGCCCCATCACACATTTCTTGTTTTCTAAATTCTCCACACATGATCCACAGGACACAGATCAGAACTACACACAGGTCAGATCTGGTAATTCGCTTCTCTTTCAGAGTTATCTTCTTGTAATGTGTGCTGAAGGTATTTTTTAAAAACGTCTTGGTAAATAAAGGAATACTAGGCTTTATCTAGTCTCATTTGTTCCAGAGCACAAGACTGCTCTGATCTGGAATATGATTGAAATGTCAGACTAAAACAGTTTTACTGATTAAAAACCCCAGATATCAAAGTGTTACAGAAAACACTCCATCTTGTCAGGACTTTCAGGAGATTTTTGTACAGTAAAGTTTTAAGTGGCATCCACATGAAACACCTGAAGCAGATTTCCTAAATTAATCCTGGTTCAATCAGAATAAATGATTATTATTATAGTCTTACCTGAAAGATCACAGCTGACAGGTGAAAAGTTTAGCCTTTGCAACAATAAAGTTACTCATTTACATCTTTAATTTTAAATACATTGTTTTTATGGCAGTACAATGTTTTACACATATTTGCTCAGAAGCTGAAAATTTCCTGTCCAATAGAACAAAACTTCAGGCTACAGATGCTGTTATTTTACTTTTTTTTTTTAATATAGCTACAATTTACCTGTTATCTTTTAAAATGACTTTTCTTSTCTTAGAGTGAGTCTATACAAAGATTTGGAATGACTGTTTCAACTAAACAAAAGCCACAGGATGCAGAAATGACAAAAGGTCAACCACAGTGTGAACTTGTCAACAGAGTGTTTAACTCCTTCCTAAAAAGTTTTTTTCCCAAAGGTTTTTCAGGAAATGCAAAATAACTTAACCAAAAGTGTCCCTTATGACATTTTTTGAGATTCCTGATAATAAACTAAAAAAAATTTAGGAAGGTGGAAAATTATAAAATCAAAATTGTGAAAAATATGTACTTGATGCATAAATGTGCAGGTATAACCGACATTAAATAATTTGTCAACTTAGATTCTCAGTTTTATAACTTCCAATGTGCTGAGAGATAATAGGACCAAGGAGGTGAAAGCACAAAATGGGAGGCCAAAATGCAAATATATATTATATATATTTAAACAAAGACTTGATGTTAACCTAAATTTTAGGTTGCAGAGTTCGCAATGAAAAATTGTCAAGTGTTTGCAATAATTACAGTTCAGGTTTATTTTCTATAAACATCCTGATTACTTTTGAACATTTTTTGCAGACATGCAGCACAACTGAACTGATGTATTTACCTTGTTCACAGCCCTCTACTGCACCATACTGAGCTAGTATACCGTCCAAAACCTGAAACAAGACAAAACATAAATAACCCCATTACTTGTTGGCTTGGATATTTGTGGAGAAACTTTTCAATATGATTAGACCAATTTCTCCTGAACCAAACATTGTTTTATGCACTCTTTTTAAACTCTTACTGCTAATATTTGCTTGCTTTGTTCTAGATTTTAAGTTGTACCTTGAARTAAATAAATAAAATCACTTAAACATTCCTTTTCCCCACATAAAACTATACATTTTAGGATGCTTTTTTTGTAATTAGTCTTAAAATCAAATGAGCAATAAGCGGCGCAAATCTGGAATCCCATCTCGTTTCACTTCATAAATGTGACCACATGCAGGCGAGAGAGGATTCCAACTGGGACCTCTGACCACGCTTAGCTGAAGCGGAGGCCACGCCCCCACAAGCTCAACCCTACTTTTCTAACCAACAAGACTGCGCCCACCAGCCCCCACCTCCCCAGCCCTGATAACCCACCAACCAGGAAACCTCCCGCCTCCCTGCCATCTGCCCTCCTCGCCATTGGCTGCTCCCATGTTTCCTGGAGTCGAGCCTTCCTGCCTGCTGGCTGGCTCCTTCGCTCGTCCGTCTGCCGGAGCGGGCCAATGGGAATCCGGGCCATTCAGGAAAGGGTGGGGTACATTCCAGCAGGAAGCAGCAGCAGCTGAGGGGGAGGGGTGTTGGTTCATGCTACACATTCTGTGAATCAGCGCACATGGAGGGGAAAGGGAAACAGTCCAGGCCCACCCACCCACCCACAACTGCTTGTGAACACACCACTACTCTCTGCCACTATTCTCTTGCAGCATGGCTGAACATACACGCACACGTACTCACGTACACTTCATCGTCTTATCTACCCTCTAAGATACATTGAAGGCCTTTGCATTAAAGAATCACCATATTCTGTGCCTTCATGTAGACAATCCCAGCCCCTAAGTGCAGGAAGATGGCCTCCACGACACCGTTTGAGAAAAGCTAAGAGCTGGCTCGCTACATGCTAGAAACACGGGTGGATCTGGAGGCGCAGTAAAGGGACATGCGTAAAAGTGAGCCCACCATTACAAGCTTGTCTGGAGCCATTTGATCAGTTTGTGAAACGGAATCAAACCTCCAAGGCGTGCAATAACCTCAAGATTTTCAACAGCTCTGAACAACAAAACAATAAGATAATTCTCATTTGGCTCTCTTTGTGTTTATAAAGGAGAAAATTTTATTGAACACTACCAAGCACGTGGTTTCACAGCTAAACCCCTGCAGAACAAAGTGAAACGTAAGGGAGGGGGAAAAAAAAGAATCACGTAAACTGCAAGAATTTCAACACGGTTAGCGTAATGTCTGGTAGAAATCTACAATTTTGCTCATCATTTGCATGTTTTTATTTTTTTATTTTCATAAAAACACTCAAGTAGAGAATAAATCTTGAAGATTTTAAATGTACGCACACAAGACCTGACGTCCAAATCTTTTCACTAATTAGGTCATGAACTGACCATCCTGCAGCTCATCATTGTTGAGGAACCATTTCACACTTTAACCCTTTTAAACTACAGCAGTGGTCTGCGCTAGGAGATTTAACACAGACGGAGCGTTTTTCCACCTCAGCACAGTTTAAATCMTCTAGAAAGCCTGCCTGAACCCACGTCACATAATCACACACTGTTTTACATGATCAAATCAAATATTTTTTTTTCCAGGTGATTTTCTTTAAATCCACACCCATAGTTTTACACAGCTCCAGTCAACTCTAGGTGTTTTTATTTCTATCTTACACTGTCTTAATTCAAGATTTCTGATTATAAATCCAGCAGAAATCAGTGTGTGTAAAAAAGTGTAATGCCATTCAAAATTTGGCTTACGCTAAAAATTAATTCAATTTTTTTTGTCCAGAATGTGGAGCAATTTGAAAAAGGCATACAGCAATTTAAAGGATACATCCAGAAAAATGCAGTATATTTTTAATATTACTTTATTCTGCACCATTTCACTGCATCCAACTCAAGCCAAATGAAACAAATCCTAAAATGAGCACCAGAATTTAAAGGAGTATGAAAAAAAGAGAGCATTTTAAATTAAAGTACAAATTTGAGATTTTTCTCCATTTGCAGGCTGAAGCATCACTTGAGCTATTTCAATACAAAAGGGACAAAACAATCCAACAAAGACCCCAGCAAGTGCACCTTTAAAGCCAATGTTTCTTTAAAAATGTAGAACAAAATTAAATAAAAAGGCAAACCCTTCCTGTTTTGGATCAAACTTCACACACTGCTCTGATTTATCCTTTTTACTCCTTATTGTCAATGACAGATTCGCCTGTGTTGATAAAATATGTAAAAAGACAACGCAAACAGACTTCTACGCCTGTTATCCAGAGCATTTTTTTATTACACCCCGCTTGACACAAGCTTCAGCTCTCACCTAACAAATCAAGTGCATGCTCAATTGAAATCCGAAGGCAAGGTGGCTCCTGAGGCCATTAAACCAGAGCCCAGTTGAGCTGGCCGATGATGCCACACCCTGGAAGCAGTTAGCGGCCTGTTAGCACTCACCTCCCACTGCATGTGAGGCGGGATGTTCCTGATCTGCAGCTTACAGCTTCTGGAGAGAAAACACAGGGAGGAAGCGGGGTGGGGGATGGAAACAAATAGTTAATACAAACACTGCCAGAAAAGGTGCAGAGAAAGAGGCACAAGTTAAAAATTGAAGCACTCGATCCTGCTGACGTCCGCTTAAATCACAGCAAGGCTGAAGATTTTTTAGCTACATTCCCAACTCAAGTAGACTGAAATGCTGCGTTAAGATGGAAATAAAGAAGAAAAAAAATCACTTGCAATGATTAAGCCGAGTTTCCAAAAATGTGTAATTTATTTTCACACGCCACACCCCTCAAACACCTCCAATTATCACAGACTGCACAAAAACTACAACGTGGAAGTGTGCATTAAAGTGCGAGAAAGAAAGCTTCAAGATCACTGAACAAAGAAGATACCATCCAGTGTTTTATCCTCACACTGAGGAGTTAAAAAACACACAAACATGCAACGTTTACAACAGCAGGGCCACCAACTCCCCACATCCAGGAGAATCCAGCTGTGGGATCAAAAACTGGGGAGGACAAGACGTGGGGGTGGGGGGGTGAAGTCTACAAAAACTAACAGRAATCTCTGCTATAGTTCGTCGCACCAAGACGAGTCAAAAATCACACTTGTTAACAGAGAGCGTGCATACAGGCAGGAGCGAGCAGAGACTAGAGGTTACAATGGCACTGCTGTGCTCAGTCACAAAAAGCAGCAAGGACAGAAATCCCCAATTCATTGTTTAGTATTAGGAATCTTTGTTTCATTGGTTGTATACAGCAGCATGAGTATATTGACGATGTGTTGAGTCACACAGACAACGGAACTTGTGGATCAATGTTTCAGAGATTCTGAGAGTGGTAGTAAAAGGAGGAAAAAAATGAGAATAGCACAGGGCGCACTAAAGTCCACCCCTAACGCACACCTAAAGGAACAAAATGTGCACAAGGATGGAAGCTGAAGCATAAAACTTTGACCCTAAACTAACATCAGCTTCACTCTTATGTCACATGTGATTATAACCAGCTTTTTCAATTATTCTTGAAATTATGCTGGGTACATTGCCTACTAGGGTTTCCAGGCTGTTAAATAACTGATCACAGCTCGCCTTTTCCCCTGCTTTGCTAACAAATCTGTAACCTTTGCCATGTTTAAGTTCTCCATACAGCAAACACATGTGCAGTGACAAGCGCCGCATGTGAGCAACAAGGGCCACAATTTTTCAAATTCCTCAGTTCGGCCACCGCTGCTACGACCGAGCCAACGTTGGCTTGATGTAACGGATGGGACACCAGGAAATTACTAGGGCTGTGTATTGGCAAGAATTTGGCGATACGATACATATCATGACAGAGGGGTCACGATACGATATATCCCGATATATCCCGATACAGCAAACACATGTGCAGTGACAAGCGCCGC
>NW_013953390.1:34275-40155 GCF_001266775.1 Austrofundulus limnaeus
AAAAAAAAAAAAAAAAAAAAAAAAAACACATTAAAACTTCAAATCCACTGATGCCCAGCACGCGCACAGCGTGGCCTCAAACGTGAAAAAAAAAAAAAGAGCAATAGATCTTTATGGGAAGCTTAGGAACGAGTAACCCTCGGGGGTTAGGGGTCGAATGTCATTTGGGGGCCTCAAATTTGCCGTCCCCCTCTCGTTCTGGGAGTCCATCTCGCGCAACAGCAGCACAATGTGCCGAGGAGGGCGGAAGCGCGGGGCAGGCAGGCAGAATGACGGGCAGATCCTCCTCAAATGGACTCCACCACCAGCCAGGCCTTACAATTCAGCCTGCACTCCACTATTAACACAACTCAGCCCGCGCCAATGGAGCTCAAAGAGCCAGCTTGGGTGTTTAGCTCAAATATGAAGCGAGGTGCGCAGGTTTAAAAATAACTTTGGTTGGATGCGGGGTCGAAGGGATAGAGAAGTAAACCACAAGGAAGAAGCACTGTGCTGTCATGGCGAAAAGAGGACGCCACCAGACGTGACCCCCCTCCTAAAGCATTCTGGGAAAATAATTACGTCAAAACTTCTCAATCACGCAACAAACACTACACATAGAAAGACATGTACGCCTCGTGCGTTAGCTTTAAACTTCAAAGGATAAGAGCGGCTACATGAAGAAAATGGCTACAGTGAAGGAAGAGGAGGAGGGGGAGGTTAACCCCCCACAGTAGTTTTTTTCTTTTTTTTAATAAACTTGACCTACCTTTGACGCTTGGGTACAGAATGCTCCACTTCCAGAACTTTCCCGTGAAGTTCAACTTTACCTAAAAAAAAAATTAAACAAAAACAAAAAAAGACTTTAAAATGTGTTCTCGCCACACGCCATTACCATCTCATGTTTAGAAAACGTAGTGATTTGCTAGCAAAATTTAATGGGGAGAGCTACAAAAAAAAAAAAAAACATAAAAACACGGTGGCGTTTTTTAAAAATTAAGGAGGTCGACTTTTGTTTAAAATGTGTTGGAGCGACGAAAAACAAAAAGAGCCTTTGAATTTAAGGGCGTAAGAAAATGACAAGTTCAGCTCAGCTGCTCTTGTGCGAGCTTGTCTAACTTTTCATGGCCGGCTGGTTTAAAAAAAAAAGACGAGGTGAAAGAAACGAAATAAGTGCAAAATGAAGGTGTAGCTTCCAGCATGTTTGGCCTACATTTTGACTAACAATTAAACCACCTGGTGTTGTCAGCACGAGCTCTTCACAATGAATGTAGCTGCTGTGGCCACAGGAGAAGGCCTGAAATTAGTGGAGGGGTTGGAATAAAAAAAAAAAAAAAAAACAGCAGAAACACACACTCCTCGTGCTTATACAATGAGGTTCACTTGTCGGCGTGCCCCTGAACGCCTCACGTACGTAAACGCCTCACGTTTGGGCTTAATTCACTGCAAATGACTGATTTTTCTACTCGAAACCTGAAGGAAGTTGTTGGGTCTGAGCGCACGGTGTCAAAAGGCCAAGTTGTGTGTGTGTGCGTGTGTGTGTATGAGGGAGAGAAGAAACAATTGTATACCCCCCACCCACCCACGCAACATTACAACCCTGCAGCTGACATGCGTTTCACGCAAGGGCCCCCCCCTCTTAAAATACAACCACAAGAGTAATAAAGAGTTTTCGTTTTAAACTAGTTATTTATTTATTTTTTTAATTTAAAAGCCGCTCACCTGAAAGCACATCGATGGCCCTCATCGCGGTCTTCTCGTCGGGGCAATCCACGAACGCATAGCCAGTTTTGACCAGAAACGGACCACTGTGCGGAATCTTCCACTGCTTGAAGACACTTTCCAAGTCCTCCTCGCTCGCCTCTGCGCTCACGTTACCGATGTATAGCTTATTCATGTTCCACGCAGGAAGGAGAGAAAGAGAGAGAGAGAGAGGGGGGGGGGGGAATAAGAAGAAGGGAAAAAAAGAAAAGGGGGGACAATTTACGCTGAAAGTGTGCGCGCGGCTGGGAGAGACAAGTTGCTCGCTCCCACGGAGGTTGCGCTGCGTTTGGAGTCGCCCCGAACCGTCCTGGGTTTTTTTTCTCTCTCTCTCTCCCTTTTTTTTTTTTTTTTTTTTTTACTACTGTGGCGTGCTTCCCGGTCCTTCAGAGCCACAGATTTAAAACTGGCAAGCCTCGCGCAGACAACTCAGTCATTCAGTGCGCTCCCCTCCCTCTCTCTCTCCCTCTCCCTTTCTGTGTCGCTAACGCGCAATAAATAAATGCTCAATTATTTATCTCCAAAACGACGGCGGGGTAGGGGTAAGAGGGTGAGGAGGGAGGGGTGAGGAGGAGAAACTACTTGGTGTCTCCCTCCCTTTAAAAAAAAGGGGGGGAATAAAAAAAAGAAAAGAAACCTCTTTGGCAAAGAGTCAGAGAATGTCACACACGGTAAGGCTGGCGCCCGCCTCTCAGTGAAGAAGAAAAGGAAAGAAAGAAAATCTGCTATTCTGCCCCCTTTTTTTTTTTTTTTTTGAATGAGCCACGTGTTCAAACTACAAATCAGCCCACACGTGAGAAATCCCAATTGCTTCAATTAAGCGCGGCGAGTGCTGCTGGGAGGAGAGAGACAGCAAATAAGGGAGAAGAAGAAGAAGAAGAAAAAGCAGTTTCGGTGAAAACCTGCGCGTAAAGGGAATCCGTGAGAAACATGGTGTGTGTGTCTTTTACTAACATATCCGTGTTGCCTTTCTCCGCACAAGCCTGCGCTCCTATTGGCCGGCTATGGCTCACGCACGCGCACAGCGGGGGGAGACGCTGATATTGCGGGGGGGTTGCGCACGGGTGTGCTGATGACAAGGGAACATAAAGGGGGCGGGGCCGTTCATTAATGAGGTTGCATTTATGGTGTTTAAATAGTTGGATTTAAAAAAAAAACATTTCGCATCTTCGCTATAAAGGGAGGGACCCCCGCGTACGGGAGGAAGGGGTGGGGGGGTGACTCCCGCAATCAGGGACTGACACGTATGCTAAAAAAAAAAAAAAAACCACATGACGGCGTCCATCTTTTTCCAGGCAGCGAGCGTGGAGCCGTGCCCTTTCTGATCCACAGCTCAAAGTCCAACAGGCCTGATTTAACAGTGGTCTCTCACACACGCACAGAAAAATTAAAAGCAACACTTAAGGAGGGGGGGTGGGTGGTCTTTAACTCAGCTACTTTAAAAAGAAAACATATATTGCAGGCTGCAGCCACGAGGAGCTCATGGCGGATCCTCTCTTGCTATGGATCTGAAGGGGAGGGGGGTCTCCTGCTCCAGTTCCCCCTCAGCCCTCCATATGACCCACTGCACCTCCATATGAAACATTTAAATKAAAGCAGCATGGATCCCACTTAAAAGGGAAAAGGTCACGTGATGGATGAAAATCTCAGTTTGAAGGTGAAAGGTCAACCAAAGCTGAATCTGTGCAGTTTCTTAACAAAGGCCTTAAGGTTATTCACTTTAATGCTTTACTTTAGCATTATTTTTAGGTTGAACATTGTATTGCGTTTTTGTTGTTTACACAGTTCCCAATGGGTCCAGTTTAAAATTAAAAACACTTTTCAGTTTTGCACTAAAATGCATTATTATCTCCTATATGCGTAGAATTTTTAACATGTTTTTTTTTCTTTCAAACATCTAATGTGTTCATTTTTTATTAAGCTAACATGTGGATTTCCAGTGAAAAAAATACACTAATGCGTTAGTGTGAATTGCGTTAAACTTAAAATCTAAGTCTAAAATCTTTTGCATCCTAAATTAGCCCCATAAGGAACCAAAATACATTTCAATCTTAATGATTTGCTTATAGGGCTCCATAGAGCTCCACAGTTTGAGTTGTGTTTAAATATGCCCACGGCCTGTTTTGAAAGCTGCAAAAAATTTCAGTTCCTGTTTTATGTCATCATTCAGTTAGGGCCCATTCTATGCCATGCTGTAATATGTCGGCTACATGTGTTTGCAGTAAAAGTGCTGAAACTTACATAACAACATTAACTTTCACSTCGTTCTCTAGCAGGCTGAACGTGTTTTATTGTTGTCTGTTAAAAAAGTTTCAAAAAATTAAAAAAATACTATTTTCACTTTCAGTACAGCAGCTCTACTCTGAGATGGAATGATAATTCTGCGTGTTTTTTTGTTTGTTTTGTTTTTTGTTAATGAAAAGGTGCAGCACAGGTTACAACCAGGGAACGTTGGCTCCACGGCTGTCTGGGTTTCCTCCTTTCTGCTGATGAGCAAACACACCGCCGCGCTCTGATTGGCTCCTGGGATCAGCCAATCAGGGCGCGGTGGAGTCCCCGTCCCCCCCAGTCGTCCCTCCTCCTCCATCGCCCCTCCCTCCTCCTGGCTGGGCCTCAGCGCCGCGCTCTGATTGGCTGGCCCGGATCCACATATTCTATATGAATCCGCGCGCCAATTACACGCCTTTCCCCCGTGTTTCCTCTTCAAGTGCCTGACTTTTTCTTTCTTTTTATTTATTTATTTTTTTTGTCGTTATGAATCATATGGAGTCGGACGAGGCACGAGCGTTAAAACCAATGGAACGGCTCGTTTCAGGAACTTTATTAATATGAATTTGTTTACTCAAACACTCATGTAAACATATTAGTCAAGGCTTAATAAAACCAGGTGTTTTTTTTCTAATTATTGACCAGCTTTTCGTTCATTTTTTGACTTATTATCTTTAAAGTTCTCCCCTTAAAAAGACTCCACAAAACTTTTTAGGCCGASCTAAAAACCTAAATATTCACTCTGAATGGATCCTTAAAGGGAACACAAACATGGGCTTTGTGTTGATGTGCTTAAACTCGGACATTTTTTTTCCCCCCAGTTTTATGAATTTTATTTATTTGATTTGCAGCGCGTTTGCAGGGGAAAAAAAAAGAAGATGCAAGTGTTTTACAATATGGTGGCTCTCTGCATGGCCCTGTCGGTTTAAATGAACTGATGCATGGCTGCAGCCTGTGTGTGTGTGTGTGTGTGTGTGTGTGTGTCTGTGTGTGTCTACAGGAAGAGTAGTGAATGTATCGCTGAGGAATGTACAAAACCCCCACTCTTCTTTTTCCTCCTAGTTTCACTTCTCTTTATGGACACATTCCTATAGGGGGTGAGGGGGGCGGGGTTCAGAGCAGTCCTATATGTTGGGGAAGATTTGTGCGGTTCATGTCCCCGCGGGAGGGGGGGCAGAACTAAAGGGTGAGAGAGAAGAGAGAGGGAAGGAGGAGGGGGGGTTGTTTAAGTTAAACGCAGCTTATAGCCCAACTTTGAGCTGCTGTTGGCCTCACTCCAACATATAGTCYCCAAGCAAACAAGAGAAACCAGGGAAGTTTTGTTTTTCCACCCCTCGGTGAGACTGCTTTTATTATACATTTATACATTTCTATACACATAAATATATATATTCGATGTAAAACGTGTAGCTGTGTTGTTTTGAACTGAACCCAGTTGAGTGACCGGCAGCAGCACGGTCAGAGGGAACTCCGCACGCCATGTTGAGGAGATCCCACAGAGGAGTCCATGCGCCTGTTTTCTGCCCCAAATTGATCATTTCTGTCGCAAAAAAAAGAGTGTTTTGGAATTAATACTCGGAAACATTAGAAAAGTTGGACATTTAAAAAAGTAGAGGTTTGTTTTGTCTTGAGAAGCATGCAGCTGAGCTGACACCCGTCATCATGATTCAGAAAATGGCGGCATGTGTCCCCCCTCTTCATTAAGAAATAAATAAATAAATAAAAAATAAAGGGCAGGAAATATTTCTCCATAGAATGAGTTACCGGTAATATCAACTGGGAAAATACCTCAAACTTTAGCTGTAATCTTGTAGAGTTTCATAAAAAAAGTCACAGGAGAATAAAAAATAAACCTAGTTTTCCGTCACTTCC
>NW_013953390.1:40919-50885 GCF_001266775.1 Austrofundulus limnaeus
GTTTAGGACTTTTAAGAGCTCTAAATTAAATAGTGAAAAATTGTTATATATTTTACATTTCTGTGTAACAAATTAGTTCAAAACAATTTTGTTTTTCAGCTTGATTGAAAGTTTGGAGTTTTTATTCCCACATTGCTGATTAAAACTAAATGTTTGAGCATGTTGACACTTGTCAAACCTCAGAAAGTGTCCATGTTGTCTCCAGTGTCCTCTCCCACTTCCTCTATGATTAAATCCATGCAGATTTCAGCTGGTTTAACAGTATTTAGGTCACTTTGATCATTTCTGATTTGTATTCTAAACATTAAAAATGCTGTGGCAGATTATAAACTAACTGTTATCTTTAACCAGAATACACAGAACTGATTTGGTATAGAGTACTGTTGTAAACTTGAAACAACTTAACCGTATCAATTTTGAACAGTTTAAATACCATCTCCACAGAAACAATAAAAATGTCTGTCCAGGTTTTATTTCACTTTAACATAAATGGCACCTGAATCATTACGCAACATCAGTGAAGTAAGACATCTTGTATACTGATTAACTATGAAATCATGAAAATCATCTGTTTTCTTTCCACTTGTTGGCAGTGATAAAATGTACTTTATTACCAAAAGCCTGCAAACTAAATCCCCATAAACAGCAAATATATGTACAAATATAAACACCAAGCATCCACTCTTTGGTTTAAAGAATCTTTCTTAGAGGAACTTCATACGTTGGCCCTCATATCCTTTCATCAAATCTTTACCTTTGAACCTTTGAAGGATTATCTGAGAATGAGCATGAATGAATACAAGACCCTGMGGAGCCCCGTGACAAGTCAAGTGCTGATTATTGACTCCCATCTGAGCTGAGAACCTAATGATCAGGATCAAGGTCTAAAACTGCCTCCGATCCTTCAGGTTTGACATTAATCAGGATGCAGTTTGCTCTCAGTTTCTGTAACTTTGGATCTTTAAGTCTGCTCTGATGTAATCTGCAAGGTTTGTCCACTTCTGAGCTTCACATCACAATAATTCTCCCTACTGAAGAGAGAAGTAAAACTGTAAAATATATGAAGGTTAATGTATTTTCTTCTGTATCCACTACTAAATAGTTAATTCCCCACATCTAAACTTTGTCTTACAAGACAAAACCTCGGAAACACCTGTTTTAGTTTACCCGAAATGACCCAAAATGACAAAAAAAGTTAAAGAAGGAATAAGATTTGCTGCTTTAAAATCAAGTAAATATGAACACAACACCCACAACAGACTTGATGCTGGTCTTGTTTTGTAAAAAATCTGGTTTTACTGCCCCATCCACTCATTGTAAAACTTGATTTCCATCTGATTTCATAAATAAAGGTAAAAAAAAAAGCTGAACAATTTGGACTTTTGATCTTAAGAAATGTTATAAAGCTTAAGAGAATTCTTCAACTAAAAAAGGACTGAATGGAAGTAGAAATCCTGCAACTAACTGTAGGGAAAAGGTCACTTTACTGTTTGAATTTCAGTAAAGGGCTAAAAATCATGAGTCTCCACCACATCATTTTTATTTRCCATCAACAAACAGAAGAAAGGGAAATGAAAAGTCTAAAATAAAAAGCTGAGTACTTTGCCCAGACTCCATAAAAATGTTTAAAAGTTAGAATGAGTTGCACAAACACCTCCGAAACCTAAGAAACTGGTTGACAACAACATATAGAATCAAAATGTTCGCTGAAACATCTTGAAATAGCCACAACAAAACCATACAGACTTGAGAAGGAGATGCTTTTATTTACCTGCAAAAATAATTAATTTGTGTTTAGTGCAGATTTAAGTGCATAAAGACATCCATTCATTGATTATTAGGTATATTTCTGCACATTTCCAAACCTTATCAGTACAGTATCACACAGGACACATTTGTTTCTTTTCTTAATTGTGTGAGCTGTAAAAGTTAGACTGTGAACTTCTGTGCTGGAGCTGGGTGATGGAGGGCACCTGCAGCTGAAACAAGACATACTGTATAAATAAATAAATACATATATAATTTTTTTCATGTAACTGAATTTGTACTCCAACCATTACTCACCTCTATCTATTGCCATCACTTCTGTCACAGATAGTCAAATCAGCAGCTGCTTAAACAAAAACTTTGATTTCTTACCTTCCTAATAATCACAGCCTAATAATCAAAATGTWTATATTACAAATCAAATATGTGTTTGAAAGAAAACAAAATACAACTAAATGCACTTGTACTCTATTAATTTTTTTCTCACGTGTTTGAGGGTSCATGTAGGGTCCAGGTGAGGGGGTAACCAGGATGTGATTTATTTAGATCCATCTTTGTACTGTTGACTCAGTCACTGTCTGGGAGAATAAAACACTTTTGTTTTTTTGTAAAAAAAATACCTGTTTAATTCACAAAATCAAGCCAACAACTAAATTGCTGCTTCACATCCCTGTGTGGTGAAAGAAGATGAGACAACAGTGACATCTACTGGCAAAGCAATGAAATCACCCAAAAAGGTAAGAATCAACAAAAGATAGGAGCATTTTTTTAATGGTACAAAACGTTTATTTTTAAATATAATTTACAGGCATATAACAAAACAGAAATAATATAATTTTATCTTGTAAAATTGTGCACACACACATACACACACATCACAAAGACCACACATCCCCTGCTCTCCTGGCAAATGTGTTTTTGTGTGTGTCCCCCATTCTGTTGCACAGGTCTTCCTCTCTTGTGTTCTGTTTGTTTGTTTGTTGCAACAGATTGTGCTGAAATGTGATTGACTTCTGGGACTTATAAAACAAATGTTAGTATTACACAGCCATCACTTTTAGCAGTTTGTTATCTTATTACTTAGTATATTATCCAGATTACTTAGTTACATTTAAAAGGTCATCCAGTGCTTAGTACTATGGAACTATGAACAGTGGTTAATAAACAGAAAGTATGCTATGATGTCTTAAATTATACTGCCTTTTCACCTAATTAGATTTATACTGCCTATTTGTGTTATGACGTACTGCCTGTCCTTTTTTTTGTGTCATTTTTTGTATCATATAAAGCACTTTGCCTTACTGCTGAAAAGTGCTAAATAAACACATTTTACCTTACCTTACCTTAACTTACCTTAGCTTATGAAGGCTAACTGAGGACACTGTTAGTGACCAGTAAATAAAGGTACATAAAAAACACTTCCTTCAGGCTCTGCTTAGACATGGGTGTGGATCAGGGCTCGCCTGAAAAAGTAAACCTTGAGAAGTGTGGGTCTTACCAGATCTATCGAACCGTTTTGCATATTCAATCCAAGCAGCATGCTGTCATCTCATTTTACAGGAATACTCTGTGAGAAACAAACAGAACAGGTAAAGAAAAGAAGCTAATTTAGAGCAAAACACACATTTTAACCCCACATCATAATGTTTTACACATTTCATAACTATGAAAATGCTTTAAGAGTATCTTACATTAAAGATATATCCTGTATTTCTCAGTAAAACAACAACTCTGATCCACTGTAGTGCATGTGCACTCTCACTGACAAACCTCTGCTTTTACTTGAGGCGGTTGTTGACCTGCCATTAAAAATGTAAGACTGTGTGCATTTCTACACCAGTGGAGCAAAATCTGTTTCAACCGTGCAAAATTCCCAGCGAGTACCACAGCTTCTAAACCCGTTTCAAAACATCCAAACACACAACTTAAACTTCTTATTCACTGAATTTGTTTTGTGAAAGTTGCACTCAACCAACCACAGAAACAGTAATCAACCGTAATGCTGCTAAATGTCCGCACATCAGGCCAGTGGAATCAATTTCACACTTTATGCAGAGGAAACAGGCAAAGCAATGCTTTGTTTAGTGCATCTTGCATTCATTTTATTCTTTTTTTATATAAGTGTCTACTCATGTAAAATAGGTTTGCAGTTCTTGTTTTGAGCACACTGACTTTCCAAATGAAACAAAAGACTGATTTAGAACATGTTTATATTTTATTTAAAATAAGAACACAGTGACCATTTAGATATCAAAAGTTTTATATTTGTAATTACTTTATCATCACATACTGTATAGAACTGTGCTATGTCTCTGCTGATATGAAGAAAAAAAACAAAGGGGTTAATAAAGAGCTTGTCAGTGGATTCCAATAACTTGTCCAACAAAAACAAGAGAAAAAAACATTCACACAAAAAATAAAATTGATAGATATTTTTAAACTTCATCATTTTTTATATTTGATCCTATTGCATTAATCAACTGTATTAAATACACTCACCGGACACTTTATTAGGTACACCTGTCCAACTGCTCATTAACACTTAATTTCTAATCAGCCAATCACATGGCGGCAACTCAGTGCATTTAGGCATGTAGACATGGTCAAGACAATCTCCTGCAGTTCAAACCGAGCATCAGTATGGGGAAGAAAGGTGATTTGAGTGCCTTTGAACGTGGCATGGTTGTTGGTGCCAGAAGGGCTGGTCTGAGTATTTCAGAAACTGCTGATCTACTGGGAYTTTCACGCACAACCATCTCTAGGGTTTACAGAGAATGGTCCGAAAAAGAAAAAACATCCAGTGAGCGGCAGTCCTGTGGGCGGAAATGCCTTGTTGATGCCAGAGGTCAGAGGAGAATGGGCAGACTGGTTCGAGCTGATAGAAAGGCAACAGTGACTCAAATAACCACCCGTTACAACCRAGGTAGGCAGAAGAGCATCTCTGAACGCACAGTACGTCGAACTTTGAGGCAGATGGGCTTCAGCAGCAGAAGACCACACCGGGTGCCACTCCTTTCAGCTAAGAACAGGAAACTGAGGCTACAATTTGCACAAGCTCATTGAAATTGGACAAGAGAAGATTGGAAAAACGTTGCCTGGTCTGATGAGTCTCGATTTCTGCTGCGACATTCGGATGGTAGGGTCARAATTTGGCGTCAACAACATGAAAGCATGGATCCATCCTGCCTTGTATCAACGGTTCAGGCTGGTGGTGGTGGTGTCATGGTGTGGGGAATCTTTTCTTGGCACTCTTTGGGCCCCTTGGTACCAATTGAGCATCGTTGTAACGCCACAGCCTACCTGAGTATTGTTGCTGACCATGTCCATCCCTTTATGACCACAATGTACCCAACATCTGATGGCTACTTTCAGCAGGATAATGCGCCATGTCATAAAGCTGGAATCATCTCAGACTGGTTTCTTGAACATGACAATGAGTTCACTGTACTCAAATGGCCTCCACAGTCACCAGATCTCAATCCAATAGAGCATCTTTGGGAYGTGGTGGAACGGGAGATTCGCATCATGGATGTGCAGCCGACAAATCTGCGGCAACTGTGTGATGCCATCATGTCAATATGGACCAAAATCTCTGAGGAATGCTTCCAGCACCTTGTTGAATCTATGCCACGAAGAATTGAGGCAGTTCTGAAGGCAAAAGGGGGTCCAACCCGTTACTAGAGTGGTGTACCTAATAAAGTGGCCGGTGAGTGTATGTCTTTCTTGCAGCCATAATTGTCATCTCTGCAGCTTTGAGCTGCACTAACTGATAAGAAGCAACCCTGTGATTGGTCAAGATGCTTTTCTCTGTGCTCTGTTTGTAATAAATTGCTCAGCTTTCCCCAGCCAAGGTCAGAACTTTCTGCTGAGACCTGTCTTAAGCGTCCTCAGAAACTTCTCACTCTTTGCAAAGAGAAAACTGTTTTAAACTGAATACTCATGTCTGTGTCTGGTTCGTTTCTTTTTAAGGGGTAATTTAATGTCCAATCCAACAAAAATGACCACTCTTCTTCTTGAATTTGGATTAAAGTAACTTTTTGACCAAATAATCCTTAGCAACTCAGAAACATTTCCATTCACTTTTCCCCACATTCTCACCCTTCTTCTCCTGTTTGACTGATGGGACCTGGCTCCTCCTGCACAGATATCCTGGGTTGTAGTGAGGAGGCGGTTCTTCTGCTCTCCAGCAGGAACTGGACTGAACAGCTGCGGTTTGAGTGTCCCCTAAAGCAAAACAAAGACCACCGAATCTCACACTGCAGTACAAAGAAAAAACTATATGTTTTGCATTACATGAGATAAAATTATGCAATTTTACTACAATGAAAGTCAATATAAGATACCAACCTAATTAGTTCTCGAGTAAAAACAATATCCGGTCCCATGATCCGATTTAGATCGAGGGGGAAAAACACATTAACATTTCTCTGTTAATACCCACTGGAACACTGGTTTGGGTCTGGGTTTGGGGTCTTCATTTTCACCTGAAGGTTGCATGGAATCCTGTCTGTGTTTCCTGTCTGCTTTCARGAAAGCCCAGTCAGGATAACCATACTGCTCCAGGGCCTGTCGTGTGTGTGATTTATCTTTCTCMCTGTCTCCTGGGTTTGTAGGGACACTGTCTGCTCTGTGGTACACAGTCCTGATCACTCCTAACCAGTGGTTATTCCGTATGTTGCGGGTGTTTCGGAGAAAATGAGACGTTTATTTTCTAAACATGATGTCCCAGTGGCTTTCAAACCCCAAAACGCATTACGGCAAAGGCTGGTTCACCCCAAAGATCCGGTGCCCCGGCACAAACAGAGCAATGTTGTAYATGCTGTTAAGTGCCAGGAGGACTGCGACCAGTTATACATCGGGGAAACAAAGCAACCACTATTCAAAAGAATGTCCCAACACAGACGAGCTACATCTAATGGCCAGAACTCTGCAGTTTTCACTCATTTACAGGCCAGCGGYCACTCTTTCAGAGATGAGGATGTTCTCATTCTTGATAGAGAGGAACGTTGGTTTGAGAGAGGAGTAAAAGAAGCCATTTTTGTGAAGAAAGACCGTCCATCATTAAACAGAGGTGGAGGCCTCCGTTTTCAGTTGTCCCCCTCCYACAGCGCGGCTATTGCCAGTATCTCTCCACCCCCTGTTAACATTAAGTGTTAATTAGGTGTCAACGATAGCCATGTGATGTGAGTATCAGTCACATGGAGGCAGTGCTTAAAAGCCTGAATTTTGCCTGAAACTCTCAGACTGAAGAAGTCTCTTGGAGGAGAGACGAAACGTTTCATTAGAGAAGAACCCGTCCAGAGGACCTATACAATWTTTTTTCTTTTTGATTTTTTTACCTGGATTACTGAGATGCATCAGGACGCTTCTCTTTGTTGTCAAGGTATTTTTCTTAAACAATAGCAAAGTAGAGAGACAAAAGAAGATACTAAAATAATACTTCCTGTGAAGAAAAAACATATTTTTACTCATGAAACTTCAGAAAATACATCTTTAATGATATTTTATGTTAAAATAACAGATTTATAGGCTCACCTGGGACATGATGGGAGGGGGGAAAAACTATAAAAAATACTGTGACATATTGTAATACTGCCATTTTTAAGGATTTATATTCCCTTTTTTGTTAAGTTTTTGTTTCTCCTGATTAGCATCACTTCAGTTACCCTCTTTATGTCTTAATTTTCATTAGCCTTCTTTACTCCTTAACATTTTCATTGCCATTAGATAAAACATTTTAAATAGTATAGGTTAAAATAATACAAAAATAGGCCATACATTTAAGATTAGGTAATTTTCTAAATGAATTTGATTAGGTTTTCATTTTACTGTAGCTAACAAATAATATTCCAATGAGCAAAATAGCAATAAAAACACCAGTTTAATTATAAAATAGCTCAGTTGTGTTAGGCCACCCTAAAAAACTGATATAAGCCTACAGAATAAAAAAAAGACTAATAAAACAATAAAACTTGCAGAGTAACATTGGAAATTAAACAAAATAACAGGATAATAATAATACAGGAGGAAGTTTTTTTGTATTTCATAATTAAATTACATTTAAACTAATAATAAATGTACAACAGTGAACAGCCTATTAAATTAATCTGGTTGAAACAGTTTAAACAATCTTCTCTGTCACATTATTGGCACGATCTTAACCTTTTTACTCACTTTAACCAAGCTAACATACAGCCTTCATTAACTGTGTCCTCCCACAGCTGCGTGTTAATTAGCTTATGTTTAAATCAYCCAACAGCGAGAAAAAACACAAGAAAAACAAGGRAAAAAAAGGTAATATTTAATTCAAAGTAACTACTTATCTGTGTGTTATAGTTTCCTTCCTCAGTGTCACTCATTGGTTGGTTTAAAGTGTTTATTGTTTTATTTTTCATCTCGATAAACGTAATTTTTTGCGCAGTCCAACACAATGTTTTGTTTCTGGAGTCGCCTCAAACATGGCGAAACGAAAAATRTATGGCAGGCCGGTGTACCATATATTCATGATCCCAGCTCTTCAAGATCAGATTTGAGCCTTCCTAGTCAAAATAGCTCAAATAACACATAGCTCAAAAATTAAGTTCGTCAGTGGTTATTTGCTAACAGGTATCGTCATGTAGCAAAAACAACAGATCTTTGTTTGAAATTGATGATGTTAAAAAGTTCAAAAACTTCTAAAACAAACGTTATCAAACTATTGTAAAGCAGCATAATTTTAACAATTAGCAACACAAAATCCCATCTTAACAAGCTTTTAGAAACTATCACTATATTGACAAGAATAAAAAGGTATATTTAAAATAAAACATGGGTTTTGATTTAAACATAGAAATAATATTAACCTGTTCTACCCGACGGGCTGGAGGCATAAATATCTGAAGATGTTTAAATTAGGCTACAACATGGACAAAATTATTGATATTCTTGAATTTTAAAGCCTCAAACCCTTGTTTCACTTGGTGCCACAATAAATTGATTCACCATACACCGAAACCACAATTAGCACATCTACACTTGGCCACCTGTATTAATGTTAACCCAGCCAAAAGCTTTGGTTTAAAAATTTCCCCTTAACTTAGTTAACACTGTCTGTTGGCAAAATATCTCATGCACTATTGCACACAATTGAAAGAAACTTGCAGAAAGTGATCATTGTGTACATGTTATTAACGTTTGAAATTAACCCAGTAAAAGATGGCCACCACAACAAAAAACAAAAAACGACTAAGTCAGTAAATTTAGCAGATGTTGTGGTAGAATATGATGCATTTCTAGGAATACTAGAATTTTTTGTTAAATGTTTCCTAAATTTCAGTTGACTTTATCTCATTTGAATATATGTTACAACGGCCTGCCATACTTGATATACAGGAGCGCCTGACGTAATTTTCCGTCCTTTCTGCAACTTGAAACAGACTAAAAAATACTCTTTACATAACAGTAATGAGACAATTGATTCCATGTCTTCTCTAGCTCACTGAATCTGAATAGTTACATTGTCTTTGTGACCATGATGTGTCCAAGAGATTTAAATTTTTAATTATCTATACAAAAAAACGAGAAGCAAAATGTTTCACGCAGTTATTAGTGAAGCTACCTTAAAGGAGCTGGGTGATCTTATCTAACATTCCAAAGCACTGAAGAAACATTTCCAAAGATGATGCAAAGTTTATTTTTAATTACATTATTTGAAATGACCCACACTGAATCTGTCACAAACCATTTTCAAACAATGTTGATAAAAGCGTTACTCGTCTCTGTGGTAGGAAAAAAGTCAGCATGGTGAGGAGTGAATCACAGATTTTCTTCATTTTGGCTACAATCTGGGGAGGTATTTTACTACATTTTTAGCATTACAGAGACCAAAAAGAACTGGAAGAAGTCTTCCAGAACCTGAACTCCCACTACCCCACCCAAAACCCTTTGAAAGACCAAGTTAGATGAACCCAGTTATTTATTTTTTTTTAGAAGTCACAGTGCAACACGAACCCTGAACATGTGCGAGCAGTTCAGCCCCCCTAAACGTTACGGGTCTATGGACTGAACGGTACATTCAATGTTCTTCAGGTTCTCAATTAAAACAGCCCAGAGCGGCACACAGGAGCCATTAAAGTGAAACACAGCTAGCACACACACACACACACACACACACACACACACACACACACACACACACACACACACACACACACACACACA
>NW_013953390.1:51885-88123 GCF_001266775.1 Austrofundulus limnaeus
CACACACACACACACACACACACACACACACACACACACACACACACAGCATACTGTAGTTTCCTTTAGCTTATCTGGGAAACATGCAGTTAGATTCAGTATTTACAGTACAACTTGAAACAAGGGCCCACTAAAACAAAACAGCATACAATAGTCTTGACAATTCTTCAGTCAATGTAAAGAAAAAAACATTTTAGGACCAATGCTTCAGTTTAGTTATGACATTTTTAATTTCAAAGTACTTTTAACCCCCACCAAAAAAACAAACAAACAACAAAAAAAAAAAAAAAACAGGCATTATCAAACACCAACCTTTGGTGGTGGGTTTTATGACCAGCTCTTTGTCTTCACATAGTTTTACTTATCAGGTAACCACAGCACCTGGTATGTAAAACTAAGTTGCTTTTATTTTATTTTTTTACAACAATCTAAACAGAGTAAACTTGATCTTAAGAATAAAAAAAACTAATCTGAATGGATATAAAAGTGGCCGTGGAAGTACTGGTCTACACTGAAGACTGAAGGATGCTGGGTATTGCAGAGGAGCAGGAACAACTCTGTTTTCCTCCAGGAGCATGACTTGCTCTGAGGCTTTTCAAACTTTGAATTTTTGTGTGAACTAATCCCATCTACTGCCAACACAGAAAACTACCGTAGAACAATTCTTATCAAACATGAACAGATATAATCAAAATAAGCCTGTTTATTTATAAAAACTGATTAGATACAATTTTTAGGTAGAGCATTACTTGGGGGAATAAAATCTCTGAAGGCCAATGAAAATCAAATAGGGAATTATCAAACGTAATGTCTCTGCTGAATTAGGATTTTAAACCATGTTCTGCATGAATTTTGCACAAAACCAAGACAAGATTTTGAATAAATTTCCTTTCAAAACAAGTAGCTAAACTATTTCAACGAATGGTGGTCTTCACTCCATCTCTGAATGTTTTATTAGAAGGTAACCAGACCTCTGTTTCACCTCTGATCCTGGCCTGGGAGTTTCAGATTTGAAGTCGGAGATTTCACTTTGTTCCAATGTTGGTCTGAAGTGAGGGTCCTCAAACGAATTCCACAAATTACATGAAATGTACAGTTTTAGCAAAACTGTGCTGTGTCACAGCATACCTAAAGATGCTATTACTTTGGGGTCATAAGCCTCTGCCTTTCCAGCTGTGCCTGACAGGTACACCGAGGTCCAGATTCAGACCCAAATAAAGTCACATCTAGACCCAAACTTGTTCTTGAATTTCAGCAGAATTTAATCATTTACTTGCCAACATTGCATTTCTGGTATTTGCTGCCAGCCCATGGAGAGGTAAAAAAATGAACTTAAAAAGTATGATGAGTGAAATAAACCAGCATGGGTGTCACCTAAAGACATAAATATATACTTTCTGGACTTTTGTTAGAGAAAGATTCTTCAGGTGGACCTTGCTGAGTTTAAACTGTAGATCAGTCCTTGTACCATCTATCTTGTTTGTCCAAAGTATAAAAATGAGTCCCCTCAAAGAGTGTCCCTTAAGACCCCCACATACTCGGGCATACTTTGCTCCGTGGAGGTCCATCAGGACTCGAGATCAGATTTTTACGTCTGCRTCCACGGTGTCGCACAATATACTGCATGACAATTTCACATAGAACTGTTTTGGATGCGACACCAAGAAGATAAAGTTGAGAATCTGTGTCATTTTTGGATGAAATGGAGAAAGAGCATCTCACGGAGGAGATTAGAAAACATAGAAACCTTACGATACATCGATGAAGGAATATAAGGACTTTCAGAGAGCAAAAAATTAATGGGAAAAAATATCTCAGACCCTGGGTAAGGTAAGTTATTTTCTTTTGTTGTTTTAAAGCTAAAATGCAAACTATCTCTTCCTCCTCATCCTTGATGCCATGAGCGAAATTGTGAAAAATTAAGTAATTTGTCAGGCGATCAGTTCGCTTGAGTATGAAGTCTCAAATGTCCTTGCGGCTCACGGACCGCACACAGTACGCCCGAGTATGTGGGAGCCTTTTATCCTCAAGATGTAAGTGAACAGCTAATTCTCCTGAAAGAAGAAAACTTCAAAAAGCAAATAAAACAAGTCCAGTTGCCTTCTTTTCAAACTCTAGTCTTTTATGTTGACGTGTGCAGACGGTCTGATTCAGAGGCATCTGATACAAGCTCCAACTGATTGGTGGAGGCAAGACTTTTCATTACCCCTTTCATAGACCCAAAGCACACAGTTTTTAATAAAATAAACATCCTTCCAATAAAAAAATGTAGACGACATAACAGCCTTTCTTTCTAACTGAAGCTAAAAATTCAAATCTTGATTAAAACTGGCTTTATATTGAGCGAGATGACTGTGAATATAAAAGTAATTCAGGGACTTTGTGGCAACAGGGTGGAGGCAGAAAGGTTAAGACCAGTTTTAAAGCCTTTGAGACCAACTTGTTAGAGAAACGATAAGGTTTTAGAGGTTAACTCGGTTAGGGACACTGAGCTGAGAGATAAACAGGACAAACACTTTTCACATTCAGTCAAGCTTTATGTTGCAATAATGTTCAAAATTAAAAAGCACATAAACAGTACAAGTACACATTTTAGGGAGGTGTGAGAAATATGCTGTAAATCAGGGATCCCCAACCACCAAGAGGGGTACCAGTCTATGGATCATTTAGTACTGGGGTACACCAACATATTTAATGAATTAAAAAATATATCTAAATGTTTTTATATGCATAGGTCTGCAGGTATTTTTAAAAACTACTTTTGTTTGCACTTCTTTCCTGTGCTTGACTCATTTTTCCACAAACTGGGAAATCTACAAGCTAACCCTAACAAAAATGAGCAAAAACCTAAAATACAACTTGGCTTAGAGCAGTGGTTCCCAAAGTTGGGGTAGGGACCCCACTGTGAGTCCTAAAACATCAATGTGGGGGTCCTGAAAGGATTTTCAGAATTAATTGCATTTAACAATTAACATATTTTTTGCTTTAGTTTTTACATAGGTGTGGGGTTAGTGTACTTAAGAATGGGTGAAATTAGCGTAATTAGAGTTGTCACTATGCTTTTTTGACCGATACAGTTTTTCACCTAAAAATATGTATTTGGGGGCACAAGTGTCTGCTACTGTTATTTTTTGGGTTAAAGGCTAAAAATATTTAGTACCATTGGCTTTGAGAACTTATTAGTCCATGGGAACGTTGGCTTGTGATGCTTAAAACGTTTAGGACTGCTGTTGTAAAGGAACAAAATTTGTGTGACTGCCTTTAAAACAGCATCAGTTCTTAGATGATTTAAAATCGGTCAGTTGTACAGAGGAGGGGAGAACAGATAGCAGAGTGAACGGTTTAATTTTTGTGGGCTTCGGAGTCGAATCTGAAAAAAAAAAAAGCCTTAAGTGCTTAAACCTCTGTCAAGTTAACTAAGTTTATCAATAAATGGGGCGTGATTTTATTTTATGTTAAAGGGAACCTTCTGTGTGTTTTCTCTGTTCTTTTTTTGGAACATTTTTCATTGAGGCAGCAAAATAGCTAATATTAGCAAGGACCATGGCTACCACCCAACAGCTCTACAGCAGGCCTGCAAAGATGAAGACATAMACTGGATGGAGCAGCAGGAGGACGCCACACAAGAGCAGATGAAAGCCAGAAGGCACCACACACCATTAAAAAGCCCCAATCACAAAAACATGAAAATATACGGCACAGACTGAAAATGAAGTGTCAAATTCTATGTTCTTTACCGCTATTCAAAACCTGACATGTAAATTTGACACCTAAAGTGAGCACCTTAAGTCATAAGAATTCCAACACCGATGCTGTGAGGCACAAGTTAAGGAGTCTGTAGACGCTAATTCTGCAGTTGTGAAAAATATTGTAGAAGATGTCAACCGGCTCAAAACATTGATGGTGCCGCTCTAAAATGAGAATGCTGCCCTTTGTGAGATGTGTCTGCAAGATACAAACGGAGGTTGTCCTTGTGGCTCAATGGCGTTCCTGAGAAGGAGGGGGAGAACGCGAGGGAAGAAACGATCAAAATCGTGGTCAATGTGATCCCGATCAGCGAGCAAATCCAGGCAAATAATTATACCATTTGCCATGACTACTGTTTGAGACCAAGTATGGAAAATATCTAAGGACGCCAAGATCTGCAAGGAGATAAAAATTCACTTTAGAGAGGATTTCTGCAAATAAGACCGAGAGGCCCGTCAACATCTCTGACCAAGAGTGGAGGAGGCGAGGAGCCGGGGCCTCAAGGCTTTCTCCAAGGATGGATACTAAGGGTGGGAATCTTTTACTGTCTCACGATTCAATTCGATTCAGATTTTTGGGGTTACGATTCGATTCAAAATCGATTTTTTTTTTCATTCAAAACTCAATGTGAGTCCATTTGTTGTGTTTCTAAAGTACTTCATCTTCATTTTGCAAATTTTGTACACAGTGAAGCTCAGGTCAAACTCAGACTCATTCAGTAAAAACAAAATGAGCCCAAATCTTTGCATTCAATGAAGACAGGGTCAGTTGAATCTCACTTTCCTCAAGTTTTGTAGTTTCCTCTTTGTTTGGTGCTCTCTGTGCATGCATACATTCCAGAACCAGCTCCATGTGACGTTAGGACGTCCCAAGTGTTTACAAAATGGAGGTTGACAACCTTTGGATTTTATATAAAAATCGAATTTGGGACATTTTAAATTGATTCTGAATCTTTGTAAATGAGAATCACGATTCCGATTTAAAACGAGTTTTTTGGTGCACCCCTAATGGATACGCAGTCATTGATGGTCATTGATTTAAGTAAATCTAACGCAGATGTTTTGATTTTATTGAGTGTATGTGAAATATCCAATTCCACCTAAAGTAAAAGAAACCCACTTCAAAATTACTTCTGGTATATACCCTGTGGGAGATTTTCTACATGGAAGTTTTAAATTTGAATTTGTTTTTGTTCCTCTGAAATAGAATCAACAGTTCATTTATTCTACAGTCTCCAACATGTTAATGTTTTCTGCTCTGATATTCATAGTTGGGTCTCACTTAAAATCTCTAATATACCTTCTTTTACATCTAAAGATGTTCTTTATTTCATGGCCAATGTGGACTCTGGTGTTATTGATGTCATCGGTCTTATGATCATTTTATGTAAATACTGTATTCATGCATGTAAATGGAAAAATACCACTCTAGTGTTTACTGTCTTTCTGTACTACTTTGTTGAATATTTCCAATCACTTGTATGTCTCTTATACAAATAAGAAAATTGCCATAATTTATGAAAACACTGCCAAGTTCTTGCTGTTTTTAATATGATGCCGAGCCTATGCCATAATTGCTTTGTTTTGTTTTTTAATTTCCTTTATTTAGGTACAAAAAGTACTAATTTCACAGTTTGWTCTGAAAACTGTAATATTGACAAATGTATTCCCCTTACTTGTTTTGTACACTATACAGACTTTTCTATATAAAAAAGGCAGGTGTACAATTCACCAATTACACTAAACAGGTGCTAATGATGTTTTTCACCTTACWGTTGAAACTGTTCTGAGTGAAACACAAACAGCTGTGGGAGGATAACAAGTGGCTGARAAACAGCAAAGTTCTGTTATCAAATGGCGTTTACGCACTGCAGGGCCGGCCCCGGCCCCCAGATGGCCTAGTTCCGACCCTGCCCAGCCCTGGATGTTTCGCACTGTCATCAGAGCCGCTTAGAAGTGGGTGGGAACTGTTTACTGGAAAAGGGCGCATAACGGTCCTTAAACATCGAGTGGGACGACGAATGGTGATGCGCAGAAGAGCAGAGAGTTTCCGAAGGCTGTACTTGGCCACAGCAACAGAAAGCGGCTAGCGAGACGCTGATGGCATCGACGAGTAAGCTAGCAATATTAGCTTGTTACATGCTACCGTTATGAAAGCTGTTGCTTTTGCGTGTTTTTTAATGACTTACCAGACTCGTTTTGACTCRTCAGAGCAAAACAAATAAGTCATCAAAGTGGCCAGSTTCCAGAACTCAGGCTGGATCTGGCCCTACTTTGGCTTATGCACAACAGCCGAACCTGGGTTCGAAGTCGGGCCAGGCCGGGGCCGGCCCTGCAGTGCATAAACGCCTAAAGTGAGGAAGACAGTTTTCACGTCACACAGGTCAGTCAACATGGCAGGACTGAGCTCAGCAACAAGACACAAGGTGGTTCTACGACATCAGTGAAGTGTCTGTCAGGTGAAGACAGGAGGTTCAGCTTGAGGTGTTCAAGGTCCGCTGAAGAAACACCAAGAACTTTGCWACGCTGAAATGGTCAGTCAGTGAACCCGTGCAGCAGAATCAAGAAGCATTGTGCTGATTTCCTTTTCATACAATTAAGATCTTCCTCGGTGCCAAACTGTCAGAAACCTGCTGGATCCGGTTACACAAGTCCAGAGTGGTCTAACCCAACTGATCTGAACACCATAATACCCCAGATGGAAACAAGACCAAGTAGAATAAGTAGTATAAGTACGTAAGAATTATATACTGAAAAGAATTGTAGTGACACCATCGAATTAATGGTAAACACTCACAGAATGGACATGTTTTAAAGTGCTTAGGTAACGTTACAGAAGGGCTGCATGAGTGTAAACAGCTAACCGTTTACATTTGGCTTTTGTTTGTTAACAATGATTTTTTTTAAATAAAAATTGTAAACTGTAAGACTTTACGTTTGTGAAAGTGTTTATTTACAGCATTTCCACACACCTGCCTAAAACATCTGCACAGCACAGTACTGCACACACACATACACACACATCATAGATACAGTTATGGTCAGACGGTTACATACTTTTGGTCATGAATGTCACTAATTTTGAGCTTTTATTGATTATTTCAACTGTCCTTTCTTTAGGCTGGAAAAATAATGAAACAACTTCAATCATTTTTTAAAAATAAGAACTGGGTGCAGAAGTTGAATTTATTGTCAATTTTCTCTAAGACACACACACATTATACATACAAGCTCCAACATATCCACTTTCACCTAATCTTTTTAGTCTGTGGTGCTAAAAACTCTAAAATGTCTTAATTTAACAAGCTTAAGGCCTCATTAGTAATCATGATTGACTGYAGCTAATAGCTTCTCTTTGCTAGCATTAAAATATATATTTGACAGCATTTATTGGATTAACCAATAATCATCAATTCCCTTCAGATGAAAGAAAAAAATTGTTGGGATGTTCAGGAGCAAGCTAAGTCCAAGATGCCAGAACCTGAAAACTGCTGAAAGACCAGGGTCTCTGTTCCACAGTGAATCCAGTTTTTTTTTTATCACAAAGAGGATGCCGACCAAGAAAGAAGCCCTGCTTCAAAAGCAACACTTCAAGCTCGACTGAAACCTGCAGCTGGCCATACGAACAAGCCAAAGTCTCCTGGAGAAATGTTTGGTCAGTCATGACAAAAACTATGGAGCCCGTCCRGTGACATGGAAAAAATTTTTTTTCATGTGGCCACGATAAAATAAAACCTGCGCACGCAATGACTAACATGTGCGCATGTGATAATTAATGGGCTAATTTTGAGCAGCCTTGTTGTGATAGACAGACAAAATTGGAGTCAGATTATGTATATAGTCTGCATTGTTTTGTTTTTAATGGTTTAAATATGCACATGTATTATTATTATTATCATTATTATTATTTGGTGTATACCAATATAAATGAATCATCTTTCATAGTAGGCTATTTATGAATGACAATGAATGGTTGTGTGTTGGGAAACGGATTTTTGCTGTGTTCCTGAACGCAGCATAACTCAGACTCCTTCTGCAGCTGAGGCGCAGGGGGACAGGGGTGCTCGTGTCTCTGTGCGCCTCAGCTCAACTTTTGAAAGTTGATCATCCAAAAAAAGAAAATAAAGCTTTTTCGACAAATAAACAACTCCAGTTGTCACCTGGGACTTATAGCTGCAGCACATAAAGCTAAGAAATAGCTACTTCATGCCTAACGTAAGGTGCTGACGTAGAAACGTCATTCATTCTATTAAAATCAAAATAAATTAGTTTAATTCAGACATGTCCATGTAAACAATGAACAGTCTGCACAGAAATGACAACAATAATTAGCTATGTGGTGGCCACAACATAATTTTCACGTGCGCACGCGTTATTATCTCGTGGCCACATGAAACATTTTTTTTATTCCATGTCACCGGACGGGCTCCGTAAAAAACTGAGAAGTTTGTTTAGAGGCTTTCAAACCTCAGAATACTGTACCAGCTGCCAAGCATGGTGGTACATTACACAAAGTAAATGGAATAATGGAGGACTACCTCTGGTACCCAGTACTGGTCCTTGAGCGCCACCATCCTGCACGTCTTCAGCATGACTTTAAGTTCTGCAGCAGCCTGTCAATCACTCATTAAACCAAGAGGTTTCTGAGCTTTGACACACCTGATTGGAACAAACATGACATCCATGACACTGATGAGTCGATAAAAACTTCTGACCATAGCTGTTCATATCGTATGCCACAGGGAAAAACTAAAGATGTACTTATTCCTTGAAGTCTGTCCATTCTGATCACGATTATGTACCCTGGTTAGTTTATATCATTTTGGGTTGAAGCTGGAGGCAATCAAAGGGTTAATGGACTTTTGAAATACTGTGGTGTTTCACCAGAGGTGGAGGGAACTCTACAGCAGGAGTGTGTGAGGTAAAAAAGTGACAGAAAGCTGTAGTTTACTAGAAAACAAATGCACTGTTGTGTCACCCCACCCACCCACATTATGACAAGGCTTGACCTCAAAAATGGCCTCTATTGAACATAACAGTGTACATTAAATCTAAAAGAATCCTCTCTATAAAGAAAGCCATGCATTGGGAAGCAGCTTGGTTTTTCCCACACACCCTTTGTGAAGCTCTAAGGGGTTGGGAGTGGAGTGGGGTGCATTGGTGGTGTTTCAGGTACTTAACCATAATTAGTTCATTACAGACATTACTTGGTGGCTAGAATACCTTACTAAGCAATGTACTGTTGCTAATGGATTTTGCAACACAACAATCTAAAGTTTTCATGTTTCAAGTGCATAGAACAGATCAGTTTAAAGGGACATGTCATGTTTTTAAGTGGAGTGTAAGCAGTATTTAGGAGTAGTCAGTGTCTTACCTGAAGTTGATAGCAGTGTATGCTTTATTCAGAGAAAAAATAAATAAATATGAAGATTTATAAGTGCCTGTGACGTCAAATTTTTGTAATACATATGAATGCATTTTTGAAAAGATGTAATTGACAAAATACTGCAAAAGAAATTTCATGTCGCTGAGATGAACAGTTGTTGAGATTTTTGCCTTTAAAGTAACAGGAAGTGATGTCAAAGGGGAATGTCTGAATGTGAACAGACAAGTGCTAAAACAGCTAACAACACAGACTGTAGAGAACCATTTGATGTTTAAGATTTTGAGTCAGTATCTGAGAGATGAAAAAGAGTCAGAGTTCAAATATTTTTTCACTAAACAAAGACCAGAGAGTTTTCTTTGTTGAAGAGTTCCCCTTTGATGTCACTTCCTGTTTCACTTTGACTGAGTCAAGTTCAAAAGAAAATATGCCAGTTAAGGGACGAAATGGGTAAAATCATGTGTATTGTTCAAACTTTCTTAAACATAAAGATGTTTTCTCTGACTTTTTGTAWTTGAAGAATATGCATGTCACAGGCACTTTAAATCTGTGCTAATTTTGCACTATTTAAAACAGCTGAAATATCCCAAATTGTTCAATTTACACCATTTTTTTCCATTCAGCAGCTACATGGACCGACCGCTTTGGAGACGTGATCTGTGTGTCACAAATTGTTGATCAATTTGCAAGAACATACACTTCCAAAGTGACACAAGTTTACCTCAGATGTTCTACTATCCAAACTCACTCCCCTGTTTTAAGGAGCCTTTAACTGGTCTCTCTGTTCCAATCCTCCCTGATTCTACAACCTGAGATTGCTGTGGCTGCTGTCTCCCACAGGTAAGACTCTGACTGCTCATAGGTACCTCAAACACACACTTTTAAAAACACAATGTTTCCCTTTAAGAGGAAGTAACAATCTAAGTACAGCAGATGCAGTAACATGGCCACCTGAAAAGCTATAAGACTGTTGACAAAAGCCATGATTGACCCTACAGAACAGTGGAGCAGCTGATCTACCACAGTAAAACTAAGGCTTTTTAAAATCTAATACACAACATCTGACTGAATCAACTGTAGAACAGCAGCTCCTGTGTTCATAATTGACTGTTTTGTCAAATACAGTAAGTCTGGTGCCTTAGAGGTGATTTAAGAGCTTTAGTTCTTGTTGGTAGTTTGACATGATTGACATTAGTACTCATTCCTTTGCTTCTGTGCCAGTTCTCATGTCTACTCTGCAAAAACTGAACCAAACGCACCACCTGTAATTCACTTACTGTGGAGAAGTACCCCATACAACCTCAGTTCAAAGACACAAAACTCTTCCTTGAGAAAGGCATCCTTCCTGAGACCAAAGGAAGGCTAAAACACTGAGACAGCAACAGGCAGAGGGACAGGGTTCTGGATTTTACCCCACAGAACCAAGTGGGAGTCTGTCCAAGCCCTCCTGATCAAGTGACTTCTGAGGAAAGTAAAGCTCCAACATCACCGTTTGAGTCATCTTCTCATCAGAGCAACAGCAGCGTTTCACTGATCAGCGCAGGAGATGAGGACTGGAGTCTGGGTAAGCTCTTTCTTCTGACTCTGAGCCAAGGCTCTCTGGTCTCTGAAACAGGACATCACAGAAAACATTATTTACAAAGCTCAACAGGGTCGCTACAAACACTGTATCTTTGTGACAGGCTGTTTGTAACACGTTTAAATATCCAAACTTTGGTGAATTCTTTTATGAGTTGACAAAACACTTGTTCAGCCCTTAATTGAACTATTGATGGTGGTCCGAGGGTCTGGTGGCGCCTGTGTATGGCAGCCTCGCTTCTGTCAGTGCGCCCCAGGGCAGCTGTGGCTACAATTGTAGTTTGCCATCATCAGTGTGTGAATGTGTGTGTGAATGGGTGAATGTCTGTAATGTGAAGCACTGAGTGTCCTGGATGGATAGAGAGGCGCTAAAAGTACAGTCCATTTATCATTTACCATTTACCAATTAAGGAGGCTGAACAAGCTTTATCTTATATTCTTATAAATAATAGATCTAATTGTCACTTTCCTCTCAGACTGCAGGTTAACTTGTGGGTCCCAGTGTTTCTGAAAGTAGAGTTGGAGCCAAAGCTTTCTGTTACCAGGAACAAACATCCAGTATGTGTTGGTGAGACTGACACTACTTCCTTTGAAGACCAGGCTTAAGACTTTCTTTGTTTATTAAATCCTATAGGATTTTCCTTTAGGGTTGGGTTATGTTTCCTGAGCTACCCTTTAGTTCTGCTGCTATAGGCTTTAGACAGCTGAAGGACAAACTGGCCTCATTTCCTCACTGAGCTGTTGTCTTTACTCTCTCTGATATCCATGTTTTAACCTTTATTTCTATCATTAATCTGTGTTTGGCCGACTGCTGCTTGTCCTGTTTCTGCTCAAAGTTTCTTCCTATTAAACGGGAGTCATTCTTTTCCACTGTTTTCAATCAGCTGCTCAGGATGGAGGGAAGCCTGATAGACAAGCTTTGGTTGTTTACCTGTGAACGTTTTCCATGGCTGCCACCTCGGCAAGCGCAGTCAAGCTGAAGAAAGCAGGTAGCTCTTGTGCTACGGTGCTCCTCCCAGAGTTCTCTGCTCCAGGACTATGACTATCACTGTAGCACCTTGTTTCATTGCATAAATTGTGTTGGGTTAATGGCTTTTTATCCTGTTCCTGGTTAGGGTCCCTAGTTTTATCCTCTGTAGCTCCCCCTGCACAAACACAAACAGCAAACAAACAAATCATAGCAACTCAAAACACCACAGTCTAATATTGTAAATAGGAGGTACAGTATTTTGTATTTTCCAGGCACATAGTTCAATTCTATACGACAACTATTTTAACCTTCAGTTGTTCTGAAAAAGCACTGTATATAAAAATAAACTAAACTTTGCATCATCGCCTTAAAATTGGTCTCCAGCTCTTTCAGAAACTCCTACCATTTCTGACAATTCCACTTCAACAAATGGTAAATTCACCGACTTTAAATAGCGCTTTATTAGGTCCTCTTGGACTCCAATGCGCCCAAGGACACAACGGCTATAACGGGGGATCAAACCAGCAACCCACCAGTTACAAGACGACTCCCCTAATCACTCCACTCCAATGTTCATCAAACTATTGCACAACTGTGTCAAACTTATTTTTGTCCTCGTCGTCACTGTACACAAACGTGTTGTAGACTTACACTATCAGTGGTCCTGCGACAGTAAGGAGCAATGCAATCTTCCTTGTACCTGGTTTCCCTCCAGGCAAAACTCTTTCAGAGACAGCATGAAGCGCTGTTTAAAAATTCTTCACTCACAATCAACATTTCAAACTCATTAAGGTCTAAAAAAGGTTTTTGAAGATGTTTTTGATAAAACAATTGACTGACTGTTAGCAGGGTTCCCACACCTTGGTCAACATCAAATTCAAGGACCTTTCCAGTACCATTTTCCTCAAATTCAAGAACCAGGTGCAACAGGAATTACCTACTGCTACCACAGAGTGTTACCAATAAACAGGTTTAATATCATGTAAATTCAATGAAAAAATGAACAACATGAAAGTTGTTGAGATAGAATCAATAAAAGAAAGTGGATTAAATGTTTACCTTACATTCATATCCACAATRCATGGACATATAATTATGTCCTGTGAGGTTCAGCAGCTCAGTTTGGGAGGAGGGGATGTGGACATGTCCAGACCCTCAGTGAGGACAGGAGGAGCTGTGGTGCTTCACCTGGGCTCAGAAGGAAAGACCTGCCCTACTCTGCTCTGATTGGCTAAAGCTACGACTATGGCTCACATTATTTGTTGAAAGCCACGTCAGTTTACCGTAATCCTGAGTTATCCACCGCAACAAATGTAAGCTTTTTTATTTTATTTTATTTTTTTTCAGATGATGAAAATCAGTCGTGTGAACAGAGAATTTCAATCCACAAAAAACATTCAAGGACTTTCAAGGATAAGTAATTTTTGGCTGTTTTCACAAACTTTCCAGGACCTTGAAATCATTTTTACAACTTCAAAAACTTTCAAGAATTTCAAGGACCCGTGGGAACCCTGTTTCAAGTGACTTAGTCTGCAATGTTTCCATCTGCTAAATAAGATGTCATATATTATGTACCTCTCTGTGTAACCATGTTAATAGATTTGTAGTATAAATACAKTACATGTTTTTCTTRTATTTTATCAAATTTTCAACATTTTTTTTGGGCAAGTAACTTTTTATGTCGGGCAGGTAAAGACAAAAAATTCTGTCGAACCCTGATATATATTGTGTGTGACTAGGTGAATATTTATTGCTACTTTCTTTTTGTCTTGTAGTGAGGACCTGCCATCTTCAAGTTTGGGAGGAGGGAGAGGCTGAAGCAGCCAGCAGTGGACGTGGAGGCTGAAGCCAGAGAGAGAGGAGCAGTGAGGATGCTGAAGGTGATGTGGATGCTATGAGAGACCAGAAGCTGCTCACCAAATCTTCTCAGATGGAGGACTGAAATGGAGCAATGATGATGTAGAACCATGTGCCTAATGTGATGTAGGACTGTGTCTGCAGCTTGATAGGAACTGCTTCTGGCAGTATCACAAAGACTGAGAGTTTGAGGGGAAAGGGGAATAAACGCCATGTATATAGTTTTCATTTTTGGACTGTTTTTTCATTTGTTTACAAAAAAAATTTACTGTACGTAGTTTATATATTTTGTACATTTATTGTGAATTTTTTCCTTAGTAAACTTCAAAAAACAAATTTCGTTTTTGGTTTTTATTCATTTAAAACTAATAATTTACTATTTTAATATGCAGTAAGTTTTAAATAACTGCCAGCTTATAGTGGGTGTTTAAGTATTGTCAACAATATAAGTACAATACGTCATATTTTCAAATTTCCTGTCAACTTTAACATTTTTGAACAAAAACATGGTGGGCCGCTGGTGGGCTGCCAAAGTGGTCCTACCACCGGGCTTAGCTGGTTTTCTGGGGGGAAACCCTGCATTTTGACCGCTTGTATCTGTAATCTCATTCTTTCGGTCTCTACCCAAAGTTTGTGGCCTTAGGTGAGGGTAGGAACGTAGAGCGACTGGTAAACAAAGACCTTTGCCTAACAGCTCAGCTCCCTTTTCACCACAACAGACCGAAACAGAGTCTGCAAAACTGCAAAGCTGCACCCATCAGTCTATTAATCTCACGCTTCATTCTTCCTTCACTCATAAACAAAATTCCAAGATACTTGAACTCCTCCACTTGAGAAAGAACCTCACCCCAAACCTGGAGAGAGCAATCCACCCTTTTCCGACTGAGAACCACACTATAACACTATAATCTAGAACAGTGCATGTTTAAGGTTTATAGGATCTTTCATTTGTGGTTCTTTATGAACAAAGACAGAAACCCCTGTTATGTGGGGTGGAACTGTTCTATATATTAAACCACCCCTCCGTTATCTGAGCTTCTGTTGCATCTCTAGTATTCACTCAGTTTATCTTTCTTTGATATTAACATTTATTTGATTATTGGAGAAACTTAGGTATGAGAAAAATGCAAAAAACAAAACATGCAAGAAAGGTGAATCTTTCTTTTTGCAGCACTGTAGATGTATGTAGAGGCAGTGATTCAGGACTCACCTTCAGCTGGAGACACACTGCCATCAGCAGTACGCACTAAGTGTGTGATCTTGGTCTTTCTAGCCTTCCTCTTCTGGCTCCCAACCAGCGACTCCATACAAGTGGTTCCTTGGACATCTGGAATCATCAGGGCCACAGGAGCACATGGTCTGGCTTTTGGAGCTGAATCCAGTGATGTGGAGTCTATCTGTGCCTCTACAGGTTCACATAGAAATAATTTAAAAAAACTATAAAATCAGCATTTTAAAATGTTTTTAGTAGAAGATTTGGTGACAAAAACAACAATACTGTACAATTTTCTTTTAGTCTTTGATTCACAGAGAAAAATGTGGCTTATTTCCAAGAGATTCTAAGCAATAAAACAAAAGATAATACGAGAAAACCAAGAACAAAAAACGAATAAATATTGACATGCATTTTCCATAAATAATATTAAAATATTAATAATAACATTTTCTGTACAACCTTTGGTTGATCCAAATAACCACAGCAGGAGTTCTGAGGAGAACTGGAAAAACTGCATTTTCTGCAGAATTAATGCTGACTCCTTCCCATTTTAAAAATATAAAGTTTAAGCTGAAGTACCAGAGTTGCTATTTGGGGAAATTAAGTTTCATTAGAAAAATACAGTTTTTACATTTAGTTCCTACTGATGTAGTTTTAACCAGAATCAGGTAGTATTTTGTGTGGTGCAAACAGGTCTATAGTGACAAAGCTTGTTTGTGTGTAGATTGACACTACTGTAGACACCATGGACGCTCCAAATGGAGGACTGAATAAACACAGTAACACTTGAATTGAGTGGCTCTGGAACGCTCTCCCTCTGTCCCTTCACTGTTCAGATTCTGCTGACTCTTTTAAGAAATATCTTAAGACATTTTTATCCAGACAGGCTTTTAGTTAATGTGCTTTTTATTGTGTTTTAATTGTTGTTGTGATGTTTGTGTCTGTGAAAGGTGCTATAGAAATAAAGTTTACTTACTTACTTACTACTTACTAATTGGATTCTATTGGACTAAACTTGATTTTTACCTTTTATTTCCTCTGTAAAATGCTTTGAGAGAACTTTAGTTGTAAACTAACATCATATACAGAAGATTATTCAAGTCAAGTATTCAGTGGTGTGACCTTTGTTCGACAGCTCTCCTTTTGCAGATTTGGCTGCGTCTTCTTGGTTGGTGGAGTTTTCAGGCTTCTTTTTCTTAGCAACAGTTGTGGCCTTTTTATCAAAGGTCAATGGACTATACTGTGGCAGGCTGTTAAATTTTCGCTCAAACTCCTCCTCCAACTTCCCCAGGCTGAAAAATAAAGTTTAGAGTTAGACCAAAGCACTACGCTGTAGAAACTCTTGAAAAACTAACAAAATCCATATAACACAGAGGTAATCCAGAAAGGAGGTCCAACAAACTGACTTTAATCACAGTGAGGTTAACCAACCATGAGAATTTTTACCTTCACTTAAATATTGTGCACCTTTGAAATGAAAATCCATCATCAACAAACCCTGATTCACTCTGGGAATCAAGGAAGGAAGGAAGATAGAATCAAGTATGTTAATTACATACTTGCCAAGACCTCGATAATAAAGCACAGTTGGATGGAGACAAACATGACATGTCCTTTAGTCTGTCTGACTGTATTTTCCTACAATAGGATTTTTTTGACTTCATATTTCTATGAAGAGTCAAATACTTACAGAAAGTCCATCCCAGGGCCAATAAACAGACCAAATATTCTCTGTCAAGGATATTACAACCATCATTTAAAAATACACAACTGATACTGGATCATAGCTTTTTAAGACCGTTTAAAGAAAACAGAGAAAGAAAATCAGTATTTCAAGTAAGTGGACTCTCAAAGTGGACTCCTCTCCTCACATCAGACATTATGAAGTAATTCTGCTTTGATATTGGTCAGATTGATTAGGTTTAGTTTACAGAGACTGYTTCCACGGTCATAAACTAAGTTAATTTTATTTCTCTGCAACAGAAAACTCAGAGTTCCCCTGTAGAATCGACTGACTCAAGAGTTTTCACATAGCCCACTTTCTGTAGTACCCTGTGAAGAACACCACTAACCACTGTGAAGACTCGTCTTTGGACTTGGACTTTTTCAGCTTCTTGGGATTATTAGGTCCGATCTGTGCAACTGCACAGCTGTCATGAGTCCAGTTAGTATCATGGTCAAACGTACGAAAAGTTCCTCTTTTACCTGCAGAAATATATCAAAAATAAAAAAAGATCGTCAACATTTTGTTACTGCATGTGGTATTCCAACTATGCTATGATTTGTTTAAATCAATTGCAATAAAGATTTTGCCACAGATTCAAATGGAATACCTCGATCAATATTTGCTCTCAGTGAAGTCAGCATTCCCTCAGACACAAGCGTTTTATACAAGGCACCTTTACAGCTGCGCTCTGACTTCCTGGAGCCACAGTTCTCAGTGTTCACTTTGTCGGCTGCATCACTTGGCCTCTCCTTGTTCTTTTCATTGTCCTCTTCCTTGGCAAGTGAGTGGCTGTAGTGGGAATGAGGAAGTTTGACCACATTGGCCTGGAGGTCTGTGCTTTCCATATTTGCTGCTTCTGTCTCTGTCTTGGGGTTAATGTCAGACACTCCTTTCATCTCCACATTAAAAGACCCATTCAGTCCACTGCTGTCTTCCAGCTTCTCGTCTTTCTTTTTAATAAAGGTCTTATCTTTGGTGTTAGTTTTCTTTCTTAGCAGACTAGATTTTCCACTTGTAAGACTGGTGCAAATCTTCTTGCTGGGTTTGTCTTCTGTGTCCATCCAGGCTCCTCTGGCCACCGCCTCTATTGTACTGAAGACACAGTCGATATTTGACACCAAGTGGTCGCACGTTTTGCTGATCTTTGTGGAGGATGGGATCTCATTATTGTCATTTGACTCGGCCTCCTCGGTCTTCTTATTCTTCTTTTTGACACGTGCACTTTGGCAGCTGTTCTGTGGTGGAATGGCATCAGTGGAGGTAGAGGTGACACAGGAAAGAGAAGGACAAAGTGCTGATGTGTGTTTTGAAGGAGAAGAGTGGTCAGTGTCGACTATCTCCTCTTTAATCTCTGGCTTCGTGGGTATTTGCTGTAGCGAGGCTGAGAAAGAGCTGTCATCTGGCTGAGTTACCGCGGAGTCCATTTTTCCAGCTTCAGATGCTAAACACATCTAATAAAAATGCAACAAAAACACTGGGTGAACAAAATATATAGATAATGACAACGATCAGTGCAAATGCAAAGCTGTCATATTCTTAAAACTAATTTGAATAACGTTTTCTTCATATGTCTTCACTCAATCTTTTTCTATACCAGTAATCAAGAAACATTAACACACACATGTCCTCGCCTGCTCTCTTTAGTGGGAACATTGAGATGTATTATATAACTAGAGAAGTAGAGTGGAATCGCTGATCTGCCACACTGTTACAAAGAAATAAACAAAATAATTCAAAACTTCGGAGGGGACAAAAATTTAAATAATATAGTTAACAAACAGTGTTAGTGATAAGATTTACAATAATCCAAATTTCCCTATCAGGGTCAGTAAACACAACATGCCTGGTCAAGCATCGGTGAGAAGTAAGACAATGAGACTAGCAGGTGTTGATTGTAGCACAACCGTAAAACTTGCTGAAGTTTAAAATGATTGGATCTAATTTCACCCTATTGCTAATGTTTGGCTGTGACATTAGTAGTGTGCGAGCTAGGAAGCTATTCTGAAAAGTTAACTGGAAATTGCGTGCACTGTAAACAACCATCCTCTACTGGGAAGAGAGAAGTACTGAGCTGAATGGGATGGCTGTAAATGAGTGCTGCAGGCTTTATGAGACAAATTGAATTTAATTTGGAAACCTTGTCAACATGGACTGAATGGCTTTATTCACTTCCTCGGCTGCCATTGATAAACTACAGGCAGACTAAAACAGCACAGAAAATCGACATAATCATTCACAACTCCTCCTTCTGTTTGCTGATTGGATCGGTTGAAAGTCTACCAGAGAAATCCTTGTCTATGGGAGAAAGCCCAGACAGAGCAGAAGGGCGATTAGAATAGAGTGAAACTGCATAGGAATGCAATGAATATGGATTGAATACATATTCTAGTGTAGAAAAGTTTGAGACTCTTTTTTCCTCCCAGAAAGTTTATAAGACTAATTATTGTCTGTAATGCTGATAACAGGACACATCTAGGTTTATGTCTACTGTACATGGCCAAACGACTTTCAAACTTTTCTAGGGGTACCATCCTTTTTGTCAAGTTCAGTTTCATTATTGTTTTCAAACTAACAAAAAAAAGAAGGGTGGACCAAAATTCTAAAGAAATGACAGAATGCCATTGTTGAGTTTTAGTAATAATTGTTCTTATTACTTTTGTCAGTTTCAAGTCATTTCAGTGATCTTTGTGTATTTTCTTTTCTTTAACAAATGGGTACAAACACACTCAATTACATATGTATTCAAAATTCTGGTGGGTAAAAAAATGAATGTTGACAAATCTATCGCACTCTTTTGACTGTCTGATTTACGGCTGTGGAACAATGTTAACAATGTTGGCAATTCTGATATGTGCACCTACACAGTTGTTGATGAATCAAAGACACACCAAGTGCTATTGATGGTTATTACAAACAAAAGACTATTTCACTTAAAACTACTGAGTTTATAAATAATGGCATTTTGTCTTTTTATAAATCAAACAGCTTTTATAGAGGGAACAATGTTTTTGGATAAAGTGACATTTTTTTTACAGGAGTAATGTGTGCAGCCTTGCAGTGAACAGCCTTGCTGCAGAAAATTCTGCACAGACCGAAGGTGAGCCAAGGAGGATTTGTTTAGACACTTATAAAGGCTGTTACAATAATCTGAACAAAAAGAAATAAAAGCATGAACAATCATCTCTAGTTCCTTCTGTGACACTTTAGAGTGCAACCTGACGTTTGGGTGAGCTAGTGGAATATTTTAAGAATGGAACGGAACAGAACAGAATGGAACGCCTTTCCTGTTATTGCACAAAAATATAGAGGGAACTTTGTAGCGTTGCTGTGGACAGGACACTTCACCCACCTTGCCTACTGATCAGGGATGCAAACAATTAATCGACTTACGATTAATAGTCGAATAATTGTTTACTAGATTAAATCGATTAAATGATGGCACCTGCTGGCACATTACATGGTCCATTTAAATTGCACTAACTGAAAAGGTACGCAATTGTACTGGGATTATGTTGGCAAAGTGTAATCATATAAGCAAAAAAGGCAATCAGTAGAATATTTAGTACTGAGCAGTCAGTAGATGTGTAATTTAATTAGTGCTGGGCATAGATTAAAATTTTTTAATTGCGATTAATCTCAAGATATTTTTGGGAATAATAAATTTAAATTTTAAAAACCCTCTGCCGTCTTTGTTTTTCTGTTTAATTTGCTGACAGGACAATGAATTCTGGGGGCCGCTGGCCACATATGATACTCAGATGCAGCTGACATTTTCGGGGTTGGAACTGGGACAGACTACGGCGCGGGGCAGTGACACAAGCGGCCAAAAATGCAGCCGACGTTGGCTGCAACTCATGAATTGAGACAGCAACTGTCTGAGACTGATCAACTGAGTGACTGCCATAAAGCACAAAGAAGATGCATGCACACAGTTAAATTACAGCTAAATTATTGTGGGAGTTTGTGATTACCATCATATTAATTGATGTCAGAGTATTTGGAAAACTTGTCGTCAAGTTTTCCAGCAGAGCTCCTTCTTTCAGTCATTCTGTGACACTGAAGGAAATTTTAACTGAACGTTGGATCCAGTATTGTATTTTACACATTCTGATTGCAGCCATATGGTTTAAAACAGAATGAGAGTTGGTGTGTCTTATCAATGTGTTCTTTCTGTCTTCAAAACAAAGTTGGTTACGTTCTAATCTGACTTAAAAGTTACCACCTTCAGGGGTGTGTGACCAAGAAGACATATGTTAAAAGGTTGGCTCATCATTGCATGAGGAGAGGTTTTTGTTAGTTTTTGTGTGCAGTCTCGTAGAGCAGGCTGCTCCTGAGACTCTGCTTTGTTTGGCTTTTCTGATAAGGTACCAAGGCCTTCTGGCTGACTGAAGTCTGACTGCTGTACTGCCGTGGAGCTGATTGGAGTCAGAGACGAGAAAAAAGTTTTGTACTGTATATACAAGATGTAGCTTTTGCTTCTTTCCTTATGTTTAAACATTTTTCTAGTTCCAAAACTAATATAAATGCTAAATAAAGTAAAACACAACAAGACAAACAACAAAAAGGAACAGATTATTGCTTTTTAAAATTACTTTGTTTCTAGAAAAGGTGCAGGTGGGACTAGAATCAAGTAATCCTTGATCTATGACTGGTTTTTGTGTTACACAAAACGTTATTTGGTGGACTGTGAGGTGAGAGTGGGCCCAGTCCTTACTCTTCAGCTATAACATGACCTGGATAGAAGTGCAGACATGCAGAGTAAAAATGTTATTCCTCTTATACGGGGCAAAGGTTTGCAGTCTGTTGGAGTCACCCTAAGTGGTAAAGTTTGGAAAATATAACAGGACATACCGATGCTGCACTGGTTAAAATGCTGCTTGGGATAGAGTGTATCATTGATAAATGTGAACCCACTGAGCTGCTTCACTTAGAGAAAACAGACAGGAGATATCTTGTAGTTGGAATTACTGTTGATTGTTCTTTCTAAGTTCAGTCCAGAGGACAGAACTACAGAAAAAAATAAAAACAAGTTTACCTTTTTAATTGAAACAAGAGAACATTTAATGAACAGAGAATATCAGAGGCTTTCTTTTAAATTGTTAGATCTTTGGTAGGAGCTAAATGTGACCGTTGGTTTGAACAGAAAATAAAGTATTTTTTCTCTCTTCTGCAACATAAACATTTAAGAACCACTGGTTTTAGTTACCAGAGGTTTTACCAGTTCCATTTTTATCAGTGCTCACAGGAAAACACACAAACACAACAACATTGTTGTCTTCTCTGTTTAAAGATTTGACTTGCTTACCTCAGCAAGCTGGAAGAGAGCAGACTGTCCACATGGTTTTCCCTCAGGGGCCACTGACAGCAAAGACTGTAGACACACCACAGCAAGCTTTGTTACTTGTTGAACTGTTTWAAAAAATTATTTTGCAGCTTCTATTACTACAAAGCAATATTTACTCTGGGCAACAAATTATACATCTATCTTAAAAAAGGACAGACAAATCTGTGGTCATAAAWTTTGTTTTAATTAGTGTGATTGTCAAGTTATCCTGGATTTAAGGTGTCTTAAATGAGTTTAACTACAATCAGTACTATAAAGATTTTTTTACTGCTTTTTTCTGTTTAGATGCACCTTGCAAGCTCTGAACATGAAACATTTGGAACTGTTATTATAAGCTAAGTTAAACATAAAAAACAYGTCTACTATCATTACTAACTATCATTTTCAACAGCTTAAAAAAAGAACTACAATAGAAGCAGAAGGTGGCAGTATTGTTTCTTTCCCTCTTCATTTTCTGCTCCATGTGTATCTTTTGATTCAGATCCATAAGCTTTCTTCAAACATTTAGTTTTGTCAATCTGTGCTCACTGATGATCCAACAACAAACACACATTAATCAGTGCTTTGTTCAAGGTATATTACATAAAGTTATAGGTCGTTTAAGGGTGAGAACTTTAGTCCAGGTGGAAAAAAACGAATTTTGTCTATGCGATTTCTAAAATYAAATAGTGTTTGATGACATAAACAATTGGAGCAACACCACTAAATGAAATAATAAACTCTATCAAAAAACAATCTCCAGTCTACCATAGACTATAGTCATCAGGATGAATTAATGGGGCCACCCAGTGGTCTGATGTGATATAAACCATTTCCATTGGGAACATTTGTTTTCACAGTTCTTCTGTTCTTATTGATTAAATCACATTTTATTTCGCTGTTTTGGTTGTTGGTTATGAGTAAAAGCATTAGTAGACTAATTTATTTAGTTATTTTTCATAGCATAAACTAGTATTTTCAGTCTATTAAAATAATAAAACCACTTTTGTTGTAGATTTGCTGTAATATTGAAAGGTTTTGCTCTATTTTAAAGCAATCTTTTAGCTGATCAACCAATTGCATTTCATAACGTCGTCATAAAATGAAACATAAACATCATAAGATTTTCCTAATACTATGCAGTCTTATTACATGTGCCATACAAAAAAAAAAAAAAAAAAACTAGTCATAAAAAGTCATTTATTTTCTTTTATTAAACAGGATTTGTGTGAAATATGCACACAACTTGAAAATGTTATTTTTGTATTGTATTTATTTTACTTTCTCCATTATATGACAGACAAAATTGTCTTGGGTCTTGTAAAATTTTTGTTATTGACTGAATTTAAAGTTAATTTCCACACTTGCAGTTAGTTCTATAGGCTGCTGCACTTGGATAAGAAGTCCTATAGTTTACCAAACATCCAAGAATTTATTATTATTATTATTATTATTATTATTATCTATTTATTGGTTGGAATTTGCATAACTCCTTTTTGTTTACATTTACTGGTTACATTAAATACCTACTAACTTATCCCAAAAAGTTCATTTTTTCATGAATCTAACAGAGTTTTGGGTTCAATATATTTGCGATTTCAATTTACAGTGAGAAAAGTTTTGATTCACACTTTAGTAGGAAGTGTGCAGATAATTTGTATCTGGTGTTGGAATAAAAATGACTCAGTTATGGTAACATAACATCTGTAATTACTGTAGCTCCTACCTCCTCCACTGCAGAAAGGGTTGACTTTACCCTGCTTGCAGGAACATCAGGCACTCTGTTTGGAATAATCTGAGACGGTATCTGTAGAAATCAGAAACAAGTGATTACTGGGTCACTACAAAAAAAAGTCTATCGATTAAATAAACTCATTCATTGGCTTTATGAAGATCAAAAGGCACAAAACCATGAACCCAAAGCATACATTAGCTCATTTCACATTAGCATAAAGCTTTCACATTATCTTCAATAATGATGGTGCATTCATGCAAATTTAACAAGTTATATTAAAGGACACATTAGTTGAGGTACTGAGGTACTATTCGTTGAAGTCTATGTGGCTGGCTAACATCATTTGTAGTAACACAAAAACTGTGAAAAGCTTGCTGGCTCACTACCCAGTGGTCACTACAGTATGGGGACAGTCTGGTGTTTTTACATTTCACACACTACTTTAATGCAGAGTTTTTCATAAATATACACCGATTATTCAAAGTCAGGTGATGCATAAATAAATGACAGAAAAAAAAATGCTGTAATAGATGTTTTAACCTAAAGTGGACAACTGGTTTTGGCTAGAAATTTTCAGTTATCATCTGTTTCCACAAGACTAATATAAAATTTAATTATGGATTGATTATGCAGGAGATAGAAAATGGACACACCTCCTCTTTTTCCTCTGGACATGAGCTTTCTTCATCCACCTTGTCAGGTAAACTAGGTTTAGTGCTTGAAGGAATCTGGAAAAAAATATTACTTGGGTTGGTGATGCCATAAAACTTCAACTCAAAACTGCAATGTGAAAACCAGAACATTTCTGAAGAGATTCTGAAAGATGCTGATTTAGTTTCTGCCCAAAACTCCAACATAACTTTGTAATGAAAAATGAGAAAAAATGCCAACATTTGATTTATGAACTGTAGAAGAAGTGTAAAGAGAACCAAGATAAAAAAAAAGCTAAAGCTGTTGTCAATGGCTCATTATGTTCATCATGGTAACCACACCTGTGTCTCACTCCCTGACTGCCAAATGATTGAGTTGGACGACCGTTGTGTGATCTGAAATGCTCTTGAAGCGAGGGCAGCAGAAGAATGATAGCCACACATTGGTTTTATTTTGTTTTGAGGTGTTTAATTTTGGAGATATTACAAGCTAAGAGACCCTTCACTTCACATTTTGAAGAGAATATTTTGAGCTAAAATGTAGCTGAATTTGAAAACTTGGCTGGGCCTTTGAGCAGTGAGAGACACGCTAGTTGAAAGAAGAAAGAACCTGCCAACATTTGAATATATAATTTGAGTATTTATCAAAATGAACTGTGTGACATCAACCTTGATGTTGTCACACAAGTCCAAACTTGTGGTGTTTATAACCTCAACATTCTGTAGAAATATTTTTTTTTACCTATACTGAGACCATGTAAACACCATAAAGATAAGATGCCAGTTCAATCATGTAACATCAAATTTTCTGTCACATGTTTAAACTTTGAAAAATGTTTGCATTGTCAAATATGTCTGAGGTACACAGATCTTAATGGAGCTGGGTTTTCTCACAGGTTCCTCATACATTTTGTCAAAATCCTTCTTATCCCCAGTTTTTGGTGAATTTCCGACCAAACCTCAGAGAACACTTCCTGAATGAGCCACATGTTTTAGCTTCTGAGTTTTCCATTTCCAAACTGTGCAACYCAGGACAAAAACTGAACATGATTATCGTAAAGACACTTCAGTGCCTTTATATTGACATTAGAATTGGGCATAATCGTATTGTGTGGAATTAATCATCAAAAAACATTAATCAATTATTTTTTGGCACTTGACGATTGATTCAATTAATGCCACAGGGCAGAGTCCGCTCGGTGCTCCTCTCAAATATGACAAACATTTAAAAAAATAGTTCCGTTATTTATTTATCTAACAGCACAATTTAAAATTTGATGTATGGCCTGAAGTCTGTAATTCTGACAGAATTTGGAACAGATTTTTCAAGAACAAATCTTTCCCAATAAATTGGTCATGTGACTAGGACATAAGGGTGTCCAGGGACTCCAGGGGATTAATCGTCAAATTAATCATCGGCTAAATACCACAATTAATCGTGATTATTTTTTTTGCCAGTATTGCCCAACCCTAATTGACATCTTTAATAAAAAGAATATTTGCACAAGTATTAATCAAAATCAAGGTAAAAGGATGAATCTACCTCTCTGTTGGTGAGGGCTTGTTCACCAGCTAAGAGCAGCATACTCAGGCCTCCCATCTTTGTAGGGTCTTACAAAAAAATGACACAAGTTACAAAACAAATCCCAGGCATTATCATCTTGCTAAAAAACAACACATTTTAAATACACACCTGCCATGGCAAAGTTTAACTGGGGCAAACTCTCACTTTTGGGCACTTTTTTGGCAGTGGAATCCTTGGGCGAGTTGCACGATAAGGACCAAATTTTTTTGCGAGGACTGCCGACTGGCTGACACGAAGAGGTCTTCACTGGTTTACTTGTGGTGGGACACCATTTGTAGCCTGGGTTTGCCTTCATAAAGGCATCCTTGTACTAGAAAGGCACACAAAATTGATTTAGCTACAAAGCAAAACATTCACTTTAGGTAAGTAATGCAACTAATTTAATCAGAATCAAAAAGTTTTCTTGCCACACAAGCTTCACACAGAAGGAAYTCCTCTTGGCCACTGAAGCCTCTGGAAGCATCATGTATTTTTAACAATTACCGATAATAAAAACAGAAGTACAGTAAACTGAAAATAACTGCAACCCTTCATCTTATTACACATTTTGTTATTTTGCAGCTAGAGATGCACTGGGGAATCTGCTCATGAAAATCCTATATTATCCCATTGGCTGAACACATCACAGACATTGCTGTTGAACCTCTCTGCTTTATTTTTTATGATTATTTACTTTTACCAAAATGAGAAAAATATTTTTACTGAAGACCTGCTGTCGTCAAGCTGATGTGTCCTCTGCTCTTAAGTTTAACACGGATGGAGCCATTTTATTTACACACAAAGCATTCTGGGTAAATGAGGACGTGGATAGGTCCTCGGTGCGAGGCTGCTATCGAGCTATATCCACCCTGAAGGTTAATCTTGGACAATATCTGATGATCGACTCTTTTAAATGAAACCAGAGAGCGTTGACAGAGAGGAGAAGGTAGAAATGACTCAGCCTGGAACTGACAACAGAGCTGCTTCATGGAAGAAGAACCTCAACTTATGTTATTTATTATTATATTTTTGTTTGAAATTTTTCTATTAACTGTTGGTGTCAACCCTGATTGTCCATGAGCAAAATATCTCAGGGACCAGTCAACTTTTAATGAAACTCTCAGAAACAAATCTCTGATTTGAACCAACAATGCATTATTATTTAAAATAAACACAATTTAAGATGGCAGCCACTTATAATTAACATTAGTCAACAAAACGGGCTATAACTCAGTTTTACAAATATTTACCTACATTTTCTGTGGTCATAGCTGGGAATCACCCACATGATACCAGGGATCAYCAATGCCAGTCCTCGAGGTCCGCAGCCCTGCATGATTTACATTTTCCCCACTCTAACACACCTGACTCAGTGAATTACCTCTTCCAAGTTCTGCAGAAGCCTGATAATCATATATTCATTCAAATCAGGAGTGTTGGAGCAGAGAAACAAGTAAAACATGCAGGGTTGCAGACCTTGAGGACCGGAATTGATGATCCCTGTGATATTCTCTAACACATGTGCTAAAACATCTTCCATGATCTGGTGCATAACACCATTAATAAGTTTTGACTAAAACAACAATAGATGATGAATATCCAGGTAGAAAAAAAAGTTGAGTAGGTCCTCTGGATGAGCTCACATGCTATGTAGAACCATCAGATCATTAAGCTGATGTGCCTTTTTACATGTGAACAGTTTTGATTGTCATTGTTAACCTATCTGTCCATCATGCAAACATTTTGCTTATAAATTGAGTTTACCGGCAACTCCTGAGAATAAAGAAGTCTCTTGAAAAGATTAAACTTTTTTAGAGCACAAGGTCTTAATTTAAGTGTTTCAAAAACACAAAGTGAAATGCATTTTTACAAGGAACGCTAGGCCTTTAATTTCATTAACGTATATGCATCTTTTTATGTTTTGTTTTTACTAGTGTATCTTGAAGAATTATTATTATTATTATTATTATTATTATTATTATTATTATTATTATTGTTGTTGTTGTTGTTATTAAATAGTAGTGGCGGAGTGGTTAAGGGAGTCGCCCTGTAACAGGAGGGTCGCCAGTTCGATCCCCCGGCCAGCTATCTCAGTCGTTGTGTCCCTGGGCAAGATACCACCTGCCTTGGCCACTGATGGTGGTCAGAGTGTCCTGTGGCACTGGTGCATGGCAGTCCCACTTCTGTCAGTGTGCCCCAGGGCATCTATGGCTACAATGTAGCTTACCACCATAAGTGCGTGAATCTGCTTTGATGGGTGAATGTCTGTAGTGTAAAGCGCTTTGGGGTCCCCATGAGGTTAGAAAAAGTGCTGTATAAGTTCAGTCCATTTACTATTAAGTGTCCATATTCTTAATTTTAAGATATACACGGATGATTTGACCATGATTTTGCTTCAGTTGACATTGTAATACTGACAGATTTATCTGTGCCCACTTTTTGTTTCAGTACCAGACAAAACATCCAAACAATTTGGATAAAAGTCAAAAACAGGTTTTCTACTTCACTTCTAACTTTGCCAGAACTGTGAGCACGAGTTGAAACAATGCCAACACACAGTAGTCTCAGTAGTTTTACCTCCTTTGCCATGTCCGTGTATTTCTGTTTCTCTTTGGGCTCCAACACAGCCCACCAGTCAGCCAGGATTTTCGTGGCCCCCCGATTGTCAAGACGAGGGTGTTCCTGTCGAACCAGGGAACGGTGGCGTTTACAGAATAGGAGGAAGGCATTCATTGGCCGGCGTGCCCGCTGTTCACTGGAGTCTTCCTCCGTTTCTTCTGTTGTGCTTCCACTCTGCACCTGGTCCTTACTGCACAGCACTGGCTGCTGATGACAAAAGTCAAAAAGTGCAATGCTATGCCAAATCTATCGAATTAATGTACATATTGTTCTATGTAACTCCACACCACTGAAAACACCCACCTTCTCCAGATCCTCCAGATCCTCCTCATCCTCCTCTTCTTCCTCCTCAGAAAAGTCTAGTGCCTTTTTGGAGAGAAGAGGGTGCCACTGCAGGCATTTGCGTTTGGGTCGTTTGCCAGTGATCTCCCCTGCAACAGGTGGCTCCTTTGCCCTTCCTCCACTTTTCATGGTACTACCACACCTTTAACGAACAACCAAAACAATTATTTAGTGAAACAACAACTGAAAAACACAAAGTTTGTCAAAATACTAATATTCATGTTTTATATTTAACAGAGCCTTGTAACTGCCAACAATGTAATAATTTTAAGCATTTACAATTACTGCAGAAGGTTGGTGTCAAATGTACTGTCCTGTGAGTTCTCCACATGAGATTCATCACCAAGCATTCACAGCCCTAAATTCTGGTAAAAAAGTATACAGAAATTGACAAATATGTTCGTATCCTTGTGTTAAAGAAAGAAAAATCCACAAAGTCCCTGAAATAACTTGAAACTGGTAAAAATAACAAAAAAAAAGACTAATTTGTTTCACCAGAATTATTTTAAGTACAAACTAATCAAAATGGCTCTGACAAAAAGGATGGTACCTTTAGGAAAAATTGTAAATAATTTGACCATAGAAACACATCAACTGTCTTGTAATTAGCAACACAGGTGACTAATTTTGTAATTATTTATTCTTCCTATTAAAAGGGTGAAAAGCACTGGTAGTCACAGTGCTGTTCAGTATCATAGAAGGCTCAGAAAAGAGTTGTCTCAGATGCTTAGAAAGAAAATAATTATGAAGAAAAGTTTCTGTAGGCCATTAAAAGTTTTTCAAAACACTGTCCAAAATTGAAGGCCTTAAATGGCATTAAAAGTAGAACATTTGAATCTCAGTGGAATTAAATATTTTCATTAGTTTTCAAGAAAAATAAAAGAGTAATTTTGGGAACAACTCAGTCAGACTTGGTAATCAGGGAATTTCAGCTATGAAATATTGTTGTGATGTGTATTAAAATAACACGTGGAACCATTTTAGTGATTGCCTGCACAATTGGAAGACTGCACATCTGAGGGGAATCATGGAAATGTTAGGAGCAGAGACAAACCGTGTAAATGCAGATTTCAACTAAAGTGGTTGGAAGACAAGGACTTTAGCACAGGGATGCATCCCGTTGATAATCAAGATGGCAAAGGATTTTGTAACTAACCCTGGACATGGCTACAAGATGAAACTTGATGAAAATTTAAGGACATAATACAAATTATAACCAATGAGCCCAGAACAACTTCTAAAAAGACTAGAGTTGAACTCTAATGGTGCGTTCACACCGAACGCGATTTCAGCTTCAAAATCGCAGCCAACGCTGAAGTTTGAAGCTTGTGCACTTTGAGGTCAGACGCAGGACAGTTGTTGAAGCGCTGCACGGCGACAGCCTCCCCGCCCCTCCCCCCTCTGTCGGGCTCCGTTTAATGTCGGACGAGGAAGTGACTTTGCTTTATTTACAGAGAGCAAGAGCGTGCCACGTTCATCAGATAATTAATTCACAATTAATTCACCAGATAATTCAGAGTAGAGGCTCACAGCTCGCTTTCAGGACTATTTTTCCAGTCTGATGAGTCGCTGCCACGCATTGCTGCGGGTCAGGACACGACTGCAGGCAGTCATTTCAGCTGAAGAGCTCCTCTCTGTCTGTTTCAGGTTAGTGGACGTCATTCAGTAAACTGTCCCGTCGGGAAATATGTCGCTACGTCACACAGTGGAGTCTCTCTGATTGGTTGACGCTGCGCGTCGAGCTGCAAAAGTTCAGATTTTCTAACTTCAGCGATTTGAACGATTTGGACGATCTGAGCGTTCGACGCTCAGATCGTCCAAATCGTTCAAATCGCGCTGCTCTAATCGCGCTTGAGGCGCCGCAGAACTTCCCGACGTYGCTTGAAGCGCGTCCACCATAGACTTTGTATGTAAACCTGCTGCTCCTGACGCTGAAATCGCGTTTGGTGTGAACGCACCATAAGATCAAAGTACGTCAGTCGCGGAGTGAAGTGAACTTAATGGAAGAAGACCAAGGAGAAAAATAAATTACAAAAACGCAAGACTAGAATTCAAAATGCATATTGACAAGACACAACGCTTCTGAAAGAATATCCTTTAGATAGATGAGAAAAAGCTGGAGCTTTTAGGCAAAAAGTCATTTTTGATCCATGTTCAAAGAGCCAAAAAAGAAGAATATAAAGAAAAGAACAGTATCTACAGTTAAACATGGAGAAATGTCAATCTCAAGACCATCAAAGCAATCTGGAGCAAAATGTGTGGCCCAGTGTCAAAAAGCTTGATCTCAGACGCAGGTCACTGATCCTCTAATAGGATAATGACACAGCCTAAAACACCAAAGAATGACTCAGAACAAAACACTGAAATATTCCAAAGAAACAGTCCATACCTCCGTCCAACTGATAACCTTTGGGATGATTTAAAGATCGTTGGACACAAGCAGCATGGACAAACATTCCAGTGGTAAGAATGAGCCAAGGTTATGGAGACTGACCTGAAGAGATTCAATGCTGCAAAAGGTGATGCTACAATGTAGAGTTTTGGGCGCACATGGGTATGTCTTTTTAAAGTTTTAGAATTTTTATAATGGTTTAAAACAAGATTTATTTTTCTTTATAACTTCATTAATCAAAAGTATTTGTTTTAAATTATTGTTCTCTTTCACCAAAGTAAATACTCTATTAAATTTTAAGACTACAAAATAGTATTGTTTTCACAAGTGCTGCAACATGTAATATTCTTCTAAAAGTTCTAATACTACTTACACAAGTCATTTCTAAGTGACTAAACTGTAGCCTGCTGGAAAAAAGGTTATTATGCAATATTTTACTTTTTAAATGATAAGTCAAGGTTACTTTTACTATTTTCATTTGTTAATTTTTCAAAAAAGAATTTCATAAAACTATAAACCTGATGTGATGATGAAGAATGGGTCTTTGTAAGTTTGACACACCTGTTTTACAATCACGAATCAGAAAACCATTTAACGTTACCACTGGTAACGTTGTGTGCAATTAATCATCAGAAAAACATTAATCGATTATTTTTTGGCACTCGACAATTAATACGATTAATGTCACCAGGCAGATTGACTAGATATTTCCCCGGTCAGTCCACTCGGTGCTCCTCTCCGCTTCAAATATAACGAACATAAAAAAATAAATTCTGAAATTTATTTATCTAGCAACACAATTTAAAATTTGATGTATAGCCCGAATGTATAGCCTGTCTGTAATTTTGACAGTTTGGAACAGATTTTTATGAAGAGCAAATCTTTCCAACTAAATTAGTCATGTGACCAGGACATAAGGGTGTCCAGGGACTCCAGGGGATTAATCATCAAATTAATCATTATCGGCTAAATACCACAAATAATCGTGATTAATTTTTTTGCCAATATCGCCCAACCCTAGTTACCAGAAAGCCTTTTTGTACATTTTCATAGACAACATTATTTCTGGGTGTACAGTATCTGGACTTGTTCTGGTGTCATGGTGTAAGAAATACGTGTTTAATATCGGCTGAAATCAGATGAAAACACAAGTGTTAAATAAAATGATCTGTGATATGAAATAAATGTCATACAACACCAGAATTCTGGAGAGACGAGTGAGGTTTATTTGTCACCGGCTGACAAGCCAAACCACACTGCCATAACCAGGAAATGGATCAGGATTTATACAGAATCTTCAATGCCTGAGTTCGCCCCCTGCTGACCTACGGCTGAATCACCGGCATTCAGACAAAGACCTCACCCTAATGTTAAGACAGCTTTTTATGTGTTGTTATATAATTCGGACATGTAGCTACTCTATTTCAGTTAACACATAATAGATCAAACATTATAAAAGTGTTATAATAAGAAAATCCTAATACTCTGGTGTTGTTTCTGATATCAGTACTAATCTATAAATAACTAAATTTCTTCAATGGCACAAATAAAATTGTAAATTTTGTAAATGAATGAATGATCTAATGACTAGAAGCAGTTGTTCGTGTTGATGAATGTTGAGTAGAAAACAGAGATACTTACTGAAGAAATAAAACTATGGAAATGCTGAATGAAAGATGAAGATGAATCTGCCACAGCCTCTGTCATACAAAGACGATGACCTATAAAATACAAGACATCACTCTCAGTCAGGCCTCTCATCCTGCAAATATCTGTAGAACATGAGAGACCTGGGAGAAAAGAGGGAGCAGAGCAGCATCAATGAAACATTCACGGTACAATCTCAGCAAACATCATTGAAACATGACCACAATAAGACTTTGGAACAACATCCCTTGTGGCCAAAAGAAGAACCAAGTAGGCCAATAAACTGTGACTAACCAAACCAAACCAGATGGGTCCTCACATACAAGACTAGTCCACAAAAACCTCACCAGTCCACATCAAATCAACAATGTAGTAGACTTTTTATGTGCTAGTTGAGCTGCTTGTTGAGCTTTTGGGTTTACTTGAGCTCTCAGCTATAGTTGAACTCCTGGGTTTAATTATGTACAGGTCTGGTTGAGCTCCAAGCTAAGCTATATACGTTTAATTGACTTCTTGGGTATAGTTACAGTCAGGTTCATAAATWTTGGGACATCAACACAATGGATTTGAAATGAAATAAACACGATAATTATTAACTGCAGACTTTCAGCTTTAATTTGAAGGTTTTTATATCCAAATTGGGTGAACAGAATTACAAGTTCTAGACGTGCCTTCTACATTTTAAGGAATAAAAGTAATGGAACCACTTAACAATCATAAATCAAAATTTTCACTTTTTATTATTTGGAAATCCAKAAGTCTAGATTACTATGACATCACCAGATGCTGGGTTTGATCCCTGGAGATGCTCTGCCAGGCCTCTACTGCTGTCTTCAGTTGTTGCTTGTTCTTGGGGCATTTCCCCTTCAGTTTAATCTTCAGCAAGTAAAATGTATGCTCAAATGGATTCAGGTCAAGTGACTGACTTGGCCATTGTCATCTCACTTCTCTGTCACAAAGAAGTTGCTTTCTCAGTAAGATCATTGTCCATCTTTTGGGGCGGCTGTGGTAGAGTGGTTAGGGGAGTCGACCTGGAACCGGAAGGTCGCTGGTTCGATTCCCATCCAGTCGACTCAGTCGTTGTGTCCTTGAGCAAGACACCTTACCCACCTTGCCTACTGATGGTGGTCAGAGGGTCCGGTGGCGCCTGTGTATAGCAGCCTCACCTCTGTCAGTGTGCCCTAGGGCAGCTGTGGCTACAATTGTAGTTTGCCATCATCAGTGTGTGAATGTGAGTGTGCATGGGTGAATGTCTGCAGTGTAAAGCGCTTTGAGTGTCCCTGATGGATAGAAAGGCGCTATATAAGTACAGTCCATTTACATTTACCATTACCATCTAAACTGGGAAAAACCATCCAATGAGTTCTGAAGCATTAGGCTGAACATGGGCAGAAAATATTGTCCAAAACACTTCATAATTCACCCTGATGCTTTTGTTAGCAGTCACATCATCAATAATTACAAGGGAACTATAAATGCCCACACCATGACAATACCACCACCATGCTTCAGTGATGAGGTGGTTTTGGATCATGAGCAGTTACTTCCATCCTTATCTTCACTCTGATACAACTTTTCTTTATCCATAATGTTCCAGCACTGTAAAGGCTTTTTAAAATGTTGTTATGTCAACTCTAATCTATGCTTTCTGTTTTTGAGGCTCATCAGTGGTTCACATCTTGCGGTGAACCTTCTGTATACAAAATGGTGAAGTCTTGGTTGTTGACTTGTGTGTGATTCTGACAAAAACAGCAGTATGAATCTGGGATTAGTTATGTACAGGTTTCACTGAACTCTGGTTTATTTATGTATAAGCTTGCCCTCTCTCAGGTATTGTTTACCTCTTGGGTTTAGTTAGACCTGGGCAGTATACCGGTTCATACCAAAAACCAGATTTATTTTTGTTATACAAATTTTCAGAATACTGGCATACCCGTTAAAATAGCCTGAACACGCTTGAAACGTTATGTCATGCCCTCTAGTTAACTGTTWCATGGGAAACTCTTTTCTATGCAGCACAACTGAACGTGCATGCAGGAACTAGCAGCACACAAGGCAAGCTGGAGTCWTTGTASRAGCAGCCTTCTCAATAACTGGTGGTGGGTGGTGATTTTGTTGCTTACATTGATTGACAAAAAACTCCCATTTTCACCATCACTGAATGTAGAATACACCTCTTCAGTGATGTGCAAAGATAGACTTCATGTGTGTATTAAATTTGCTTGATAATTATATTTTCTTAATCCTCCTCATTCACGACTGTGCCTGCCTCAAGTCATGGCTAACTTGATGTAAGCCCAAAATGTGCGACTAATGTCTACAACCAGGGAAGGAAGAAAAGTCAGAGGAAAAACACGACACAGACAGAGGTACAGTAAAATAAAAAATAAATTAATAATAATCAGGAAATAGTTTGTGTTGCAGAAAGTGAGTAACTTCAGCTTTCTGCAACACAGAAACTATTTCCTGATTTTCCCAGTTTCCTGATCAATAAGCAGCATTTGAACAGCTTAACATCAACTTGAGCTGTGGTTAAAAATACWACTACTAMTAATAATAATACCATGATACAGATATGTTTAAAAGTACTGTGATATATTTTTGGCCATACCGCCCAGAACTAGGTTTAGTCAAGAGCGGATTTATTTGAGCTGTCCGTTTTTGTTGATCTCTTAGGTTTAGTTATTATGCATGCTTAGTTAGAGTGCCCATTTTAGTTAGTTACAGATTTAACTTTGTTTTGAAGTACAATTGTAAGACGGAGTATTAGGGCCACAAGAGATTTTAATATTTTTTTAAATTAAGAGAATAAAGTCATAATATTATGAGACTAAAGTTGTAACATTACAAGATTAAACTCATAATATTCTAAAATTAAAGTCGGAATATGCAATACTCTTTACATGAAAAAGCATGCAGTTATCACTGCATTAAAATGAGGAATGTTGAGCAACTTGTCAAGTTGTTCTTTAGTATTGCTTAAAATAAACAGTTAACATTTTAGCACATTAGCATCAAATTATCAGTAGCAGGACTTGGAAATTGTGCAAACGACTATATGATAAACTGAAGTCGTATTGTAACTAATGGATGCACTGACAGATTTAGTCGTCACATAGCTAATTTGGATGAAAGCGTATTAATCTAACAGTGAACCAAGTCATCTCGGACTACTTTATTAGCACAGACACATGGCTGTCCACAGAAGGTGTGGGGAAAATATGGAGGAAATGAGGAATGGAAAATGGACACGTCAAGTAAGATTATGATTTTTTTTCTTGTAATAATGCGACTTTATTCTCATAATATTACAACTTTAATCTTGTAATATTATGACTTTTTTCTCGCAAAATTACAACTTTAATCTTATAATATTACGACTTTATTCTCATAATATTACAACTTTAATCTTGTAATATTATGACTTTATTCTCGCAAAATTACAACTTTAATCTCATAATATTACGACTTTATTCTCATAATATTACAA
>NW_013953390.1:89123-97791 GCF_001266775.1 Austrofundulus limnaeus
GCTGATTAGAAATTAAGTGTTAACGAGCAGTTGGACAGGTGTACCTAATAAAGTGGCCGGTGAGTGTATTTTGTGCATTTCCTTCAAAAGACCCATAACATATATATTATTAACWGCAGAACATGAATAAACAGAGCTTAACATACAACTGCCTATGATTTACTGCAGTGCTTTGAGACATTGATACTGATATTGTGGTCAGTTATATCGCAATGACAACTTTGCAATACACTGTGCAGCCCTGATTTGAAACCTTTTACCTCCAACACGTGTTAGTTTGTCTTGTTACATGGTTATATTTGTACTATTTTCTCAAACTCACTTTTTACAGCTTAGTTTGTTGTATATTTTTGTGTTTGCAAGGTATTAAATTTTTTTATTTTTTGCTTATTTATCACAATTGTTCCATTTTTTGTTTCACTTGCACCTATATTACAGGATATTACATTTTTTAAACGAAATTTAGAAACTAATTGACAATTGACACCAATAGTACATCTGGGGGTGGGGGTGTGGGGGTCAGGGTCTTTATTCCCATCCTGTTCCCCGACTGCCATTTGGGGAGGGGGTCCTGCAGAAGGGCGGGCCGCCAGGTGCGGTCCTGGGCTGTGGGTGGGCTCGGGGCTTGGACGGTTGCCGGGGCTGGCTCTCCATCCTCCCTGGTGCTGCTTGGTCTCCTGAGGGAGGTGTGGCTCTTGGTTCCTGTGGGTGGCCCCCTGGCCGGGGTGGCTGCCGGGTTCCGGGGGGTGGACGGCTGGGGGGTGCACTTGGTCATTGGCGGTGTGGTGGGGTGGTCATGGGTGTGGCTTCTCTGCGGCGGGGGACTGGCCGGGCGTCCTGGTGCGGCCCGGGCCGGGCCTTGGCTATCTGCTCCTCTCCACCTCAGAATAACTGGGTCTACCTCCTGGGTTTGGGTGTGTGCTGCCTCCATCAGGGGGTGGGTGCATGTCCTGGACCTGGGGGGTATAGAGTGTGTATCGGGGGTATGAGTGGAATGTGGCGTCCTAGTATGTCTTTGATTAAGTGGGGGGTGAGGATGAGGTGGGATGTTGTGACTGTGTATGTTTGGGTATTTGTCAGGCTGCAGTCTGGGCTGCCCCTACTGCTGGTTTATCTGGGGGCCCGTTGCTACTCAGGCCCCCGGTGGGGTGTGCAGCTGGCTGCCGGCGTGCTGGGGGCTCCTGGGGTCTGGGGCTGGGCGCTGGGGTGTGCGCCGGCCTGGCCTGGTGACTGCCTGCTAGGGCTCGGGACCTCTGGACCTGTCGGGCTTTGGCCTGGAGGGGGTGCGCCCTGGGGGCCCGGACCTCTGTGCCCTTTCCTGGATCTGCTCTGGTATGGCGGGTGCCGGTGGGGCCCATGAGTTTGTCGCTGCTGGCCCCGGGGGCTGTGCGTGTGGTCGCTGGGGGGACTCTCCCAGTTCTCCCATATGGTCTGATCTAGGGGGTTGGTGGGCGGATCTTCCTGTGCGGGTGCCCCTTGGGGCTCTTCGCTCGGGATCCCTCTTGGGCCCTTGGGCTCTGGTCTTCCCTATGTCTGTCTCGTGTCTTGGGGGTTGTGTCTCCGATCCTCCACAGTCAATATTAAATATTCCATTGGAGAAATCTTGTATGTACACTCATGTTCACAATTGCTCACAGACAGGTGTTCTGATCCGGAGGGTTCTGACTGGTCGCTGAGTGTGTATATATGTCTGTGTGTATATACTGACAATATTTATGAATGTAGGCATTTATGTATGTATGTATATCTTTATATACATACATATACTGGGGTGTACCCTATTGCCGGTCAGTATTTGTTCCTACCCTCACAAGGGCTGTGTATTGGCAAGAATTTGGCAATACATATATGTGTATGGGTGTATGGGTATGTGTATATATTTATATATGCCCTCCATGTATTTATCCATTTATTTTTCAGGTGAGCGGACAGATGTTGGGTGTGTGGTCCTGTGTTTTGTTGGTGTATATTTAATACTGTATACTTCTAATCGTTATTTCAATCTTTCTATCTTTCTAATTTCTTCTCTCTCTGTTTTTCTCTCTGTCTCTATTTTCTCTTCACTAAAAAAAAGTCACTGATGATGAAGAAATAAATAAACCAAATAAACTAATACAGTATTTGGTTTAGTTTTCTACTGAAGTGACACAAAAGAAGAAAAAAGAAACTAATTGACAAAAATACATTTTTATGAACTGATAATTATGTTTATACTGTAAGTTTTCTTTACTATACCTGTTAACGTCTAATGCAATTCTGAATTAAGTTAAATTAAAACTCAAGAACTGTTTGAAGACATGCATACCCCCCACATCTTTCCATGCCTGAGTTTTAAACTTTTAATTAAACCATTAAACCTTAAAACCAATATTATGCACAATCTCTACTAATATTGTGGAACATCTCAATGAGTGTCTGCTGCTGTCACATCAAATCTTAGACCAGTGTCTGTCTGGAAAACACAGCGCTCAATGTGCAGCAGCTGAAGGCAGGGGTGTTTGTGCTCTGCCTAGCCTACATGGGACACGAAATGTCACCTCTCTGGTGGARAAGGAGCTGAAACTTGTGTGTGAAGTTGAGAGTGGTGAATAAATACAGTCGAGATTGGTTCCTGAGCACACGCTGTGACTGACTCCTGAAGGGCTCAACTTTATTTTACTCTGGAGTTTTCCATGATGTCCGGTTGGTGTGGGCCTACTTACGTATAAAGATCAGCACCTCCAAATGTGAGGCCCCTGTTCTCAGTCAAACGAGGGGAGACTTCACTCTCTGTGAGGTTGTGGGTTTAGGGTGCTGGGTACAAGGCAAAGCTACTCTATTACCGGTCAGTATTTGTTCCTACACTCACTAGGGCTGTGTATTGGCAAGAATTTGGCGATTCGATACATATAATAACAGAGGGGTCACAATACGATATATCCCGATATATTTCGATACTGTAAACAAGGCGATATATTGCGATATATTGAGATTTTTTGTCCAAAAATTCTATTAAATAAAAACCTCTTACTGAAAAAAAAGAAGAAAAGCTAATGTTTACTTACAGTGCTAATGCTACCCTTACTCTCTGATGCTCAAGAGGTAGAGGAGCCAAATGGCTGGCTCACTGCTGCCAACTAGTGGACAGRGGCTGAACTACAACWTAAAAATGAACGGTTGGCAAGAAGGTTGACATTTTAAACCTTAATTAAAAATCGATACTGGGCTTTAGAATATCGATACAATATCGGGAAATGAAATATCGCACTATTTCAGTGTATCGATATTTTCTTACACACCTAACCCTCACCTATGGTTACAAACTCTGGGACTGAATGAAACAGATTGTGGACGCAGGTGGTTGAAATAAGTTTTCAAAGCTATTCAATTGGTGGCCCGTGGGCTATATCCAGCCCGCGAGTGACTAGAGTTTGGCCCACCAATTGCTTCATTTACCTCCTAAGCCCAAACCCCTGCTTTTCTACTTTAATTACTATGAGTTAAACATACTGTAGACTAGGGCTGGGCGGTATGGCCTCAAGTTCATATCACGGTATAAATTAAACCCCTTCATGGTAACGGTATATATCGCAGTAGAGAATTGTCATGAAAAGTTAAAATAATGCAATTTTTAGRGCATTTTTTGCAGAAAACAGTAATCTTAATTAAACCCAACATTTTTGCTTTAATATCTATCTGCCTGTCAAACAATTTTCTCTGACAATTTGGTGTGAAAAACTACAGTTGTTAAAACTTCACTCTGCACAACGTGCAGTGAGAGGAGAGGAGAGGAGAGGGAGGGAGAAGGAAATGTTCCTGCGACACGACGTAACTTTTCTACAGCGGGAGGAGGCAATTTTGAGGATTTATCCTCTCTATACGTGTTTTAAAACGCTATAATTTCTTCATTATATTTCGAACTCCTCCTGCTCAGTTGTCTCTGCACTCGCAGCACTGTTGACACAGGTGCGATGACGTAATGACGATAGGACGGTAGAGTATAAATTTCTCCCGTAGGCCAACTTCATACCRTTTCTACCGCATACTGTATACCGCACAGCCCTACTGTAGACATRTTTGGTGTCTACAGAGACGTGTGTATCTTGGCTAGAAGCTGGTAAAAACCATTTCTATGCACACTCAAGACAGTTAAAATTACAAGCAAAAGAAAATAAAACTGAAAGCGAAAATGAAATTGGTTTAAAAAGTTGGCAAGTTAGAGATGACAAAATAATATTTGTGTTTAATTAAAGGCAGAATGTCTTTTTTATATTGTTTTATTATCACTACATTTATTACACAGGGTTCTGTATGTTGTATCCATGGTTAAATACAGCAAAATAAAATATTTCAAAGGTAACAGATATTTGTAAAACTTGGTTTATTTACATAACGACTTCAATGTCTGGATGTTTGGCCCCTGAGCTGTTGGCCTGCAGTAACTGTGGCCCCCAGAGCAGTTTAGTTGAATAACCCTGGAGGTGTTTTTTGGAATCTGATGCAGATGTTCCTCCTTATGCAGGAGTCAATACGGTTCTATAGAGATGGCTGTAAAAAGAGATGTTTGCCTCCTTTATTTCTGTGTAGTCAAAACATGTGGTTGTTAGTATGACGTGCTGATGCCAGCTTACATCGAAGCTTTTAATTTGAAGACCTAAACCGGAAGTGGTCCTGCACTCCCTGTGTTTTGACTTCGGTTCTACAGATGATGTATGTTGTCGGTAAACTCGGCACATTTAAACCACTTGAAGCCCTCCAAATTAACCCTGCAGAGAGTTGATTCTGTCAGAAAAACGCAAAATGTCCAGTCACCTCATGTACCGGAAACTACTTTCGTTCTCCTGAAAGGTGGGAGAAAATTTCATGTCCGACACCCCCCCACCCCCACCAGCCCGGTTTAACAAAAGTGCTCCAACGCAGAACGGGCTGGCATCAAACAGCAGTCGGTCTGATAGCGCTAGCCTGCTAACACCGACAGGTCCGGTAAAATGTAAACGGCACCAAAGAAAAGTCCCGTATTTTTGAACCGATGTTACAGTCAGCTGAGAAGCTTCCTGACTCCGCTCACAGCTCGACAGCCTCACACATTAAAAACAAAAACACATCCAACCAGAACGTAGACCGGCACTTTAAAGGCACGTACCTCACCGTATGCACACAGGTACACTGGCTTAAATCCTCTAAACAGCTTTAGGTTCAACCATTATCAACAGTTTTCCACTATACTGTACACACACAGAAGGCCCGCCCCCGTCGTGTAATGCTGAATGTGAGTGAACCATGGTTTTGATTGACGGATGGATCCAACCAATAGGAAGCCTCGTTAGATTGTCGCGGTCACAATTGCAGTCCCAGTAGTTTGTGATAGTTAGGATTTAAAATGAGGCCGGATACACTGGTGTGTGACAGCACATCATTGTTTCAACCATGTTCTGTATGTAGTTTGTTTATATGCATTAAAAAATGCAATCAGCAATGCTCATTACATTGAGAAAAATAAAGKCTTCTTGTTTGTTTCAGAAGAAACCTGTTTAAAATGTGACTGTGGTTGATGGTCTCACCTGGGTAAGGCAAAATTAAAAAAACTCGTCCTAGCCTCCCTTTAAGGAACAGCCTACATATCACCCACTTATGATCATTTGATGCATGCGAGTTCTAGTGAGCTGTGTTAGAATGAGTAATGACTTGCAGCTACTACCACATCAAGTTTTAGCTCGGTCTCTGTGAGTCTTCTGAGAGATTCAGTAAAATCTTTTGGTTCATAGGATATGTTGCTAATAGATAGAGCAGTATTTCCCAAAGTTGGGGTCGGGACCCAAAGTGGGGTCCTGAAACATCAAGGTGGGGGTCCTGAAAAGATTTTCTGAATTAATGACATTTTTGCCTTAGTTGTTACAAATGAGTGCGGTTAGTATATTTAAAATGGATAATATTGTTGCTATGCCCATGTTTAGCTGGCCTAATGCAAATGTTTATCATCCAAAAATAGCTGGGGGCACAAGTCTCTGCTACTGTTATTTTGTGGGTCAAAAGCTGAAAAGTTTGGGAACCACTGCACTTTGGTTCCCAAAGTTGGGCTTGGGACCCAATTATGGGTCATGAAGCACCTTGGATAATCTCCAGAAATCAATTTAAAGGGTAATAAAATAATTRCTGATGTAATATTTTCCCTATAACTATTACAAAAACACAAAATAAGTATAAATAAGTATTTATATTTGTGTACAAGCTGTTTAGATTGTCAAAAAGCCTGTGTTTTTAGGGTTATTAACAAAGTTCTTGTACTCAGACCAGTAATATTTGGAGTCACAAGTTTTTGCCATGAATATTTTGTGGGTCAGAAGATAAAAAGTTTGGGAACCACTGAGATAGAGTGTACTTCAAACAGTTTCAGTGTTTTATAATATTTTGCAGTTTTTTTTAGCACATATATTAAGACAGCTTATCTTTGCTCCTCAGGCTGCACAGATATTTCAATAGTTTCATATTAAAATAAAGACAGTGTTTTATTGTGAAATGCAAGAATTCAAGCTGATTTAAAATCTATTAATTTGATCTTATTTGATCCCTCATCTTTCGGACACCTTTGCAATCATACTATACAAATGCTGCCTTTTGTTTGTAATTTGTTATGTCTGTATATCTGTCTATATAGTGTGTAATAATGGGATGTGATGTTGGTATCTGTGTGTTTTTATGTTCTGCAGAACAGGAGCCTGCTGTAAAACCGCAACTATTAAAAGCCAGGCCTGATTTCTTTTAATCTTTTCCTGTTTTAAAAATCCAACCAGTTCCCAGGGAGCTGGTGTCTGTATCCAGTACTCAACAGGTGAGGGGCGAGTACACCTGCATGTGCCACCAGTCCATTACTGAGACGCACAACTACACACACAAATATCAGTGATGCCTGTCACGTGAATGACATTAAAGGTCTGGTAAAAATGTAGAAATAACTAATTTGTTTGTTCCAGTACTGAAAACCAGTGCAGCTAAATAACTGATTAAATTACAGAAGACCACCAACAGATGGCGCAGCCCCTGAAGTACAGTAGGATTGGAATCATCAACAGTGAACTGAAAGTAACATAAAGTTACTGTAAAACGTTTCCAGAAAAGAGGAACAAGGTTTAAAGCTCTGTCATCTATCAGACAGCTGGTATCATCATGTCAGGTTTAATCCTCCTGCTGCAAAATGAAAAGACATTCAGAGATACAGTGAAACATGCAGGTAAGTCACGTTCTTATCACTATTTACCTCTACAACATGTGAAATTGGGAGATTTTACAGCCAACCATCTAAAAAAAAAGAAAGAAAATTTACTAATAGACATATTTTATGTTAATCTTCGCTCCTTTGACGTGGTAGGCGGGAGTTCTCCTCAACACACTCTCCTGGCACTACACATTTTGCAAGATCTTTTCTTAAAACGGCATTAGCTCATAAAGTCAACATTGTCTGTCTTTTAGCAAAGTAGCTCTCGAACAGATGGATTTCAGCAAAGTTCTCAAAATGTAATCCTTGGATGTACATCTGGAGCAGGGGCGGTTCTAGGGGCGGGCCACAGGGGCATTGGCCCCAGCTGAAATCTGACTGGCACCCTGAAGTGTCCCTGTCCTGTCACTCGTCTGTCCTTTACCTGGGAGTGATGTTGGTAGGGTGTGAGGGTGGTCCGGGGCGTGGCTTTGCTGGGGCGGGGGGCTGGTCGGTCAGACTGGTGTGGCCCGGGCTGGGACTTGGCTGTCTGCTCTTCTCCACACCAGATTGAAGGGGTCTACCTCCTGGGTTCAGGTGTGAGCTGCCCTCTGCGGGGGGTGGGTGCATATCCTGGACCTGGGGGGTATAGAGTATGTATGAGGAGTGTGAGTGGATTGTGGCATCCATCTTGTGTGTCTTTGAATGAGTGGGTGAGAGGATGAGGGTGGGACTGTGGGATTGTGTCTATGTATGCTTATATTTTTGTCAGGTTGGGTCTTGGGCGGCCCCTTCTTCGGGATCATTTGAGGGCCCATTACTCCCCTGCCGTGCTGCCCTCTGGTGGGTTGTGCCTTTGCCCGCCGGTGCGCTGGTGGCTCTCATCCGGGGCTGGGTGCTTGGGCATGTGCCGGCTCGGCCCGGTGGCTGCCCGGTGGGGCTGGGGTCCCTCTGGTCCTGTTGGGCCTTGGCCTGGGTGGGGGGGGGGCTGGGGGCCTGGGCCTCTGTGTCCATGCCTGTATCCACTCTGGCGTGGTGGGTACCAGCAGGGCCTGTGAGTTCGTCGCTGCTGGCCTCAGGTGTTGCTGTGTGTGGTCGCTGGTGGAGCTCTTCCGGTTCTCTCCGGTGGTCCTCTTTGGGGGGTGGGTGGGCGCCCCTTCCGGCGCAGGTGTCTCTGGGGCTGCGCGCTTGGGGTCCCTCTTGGGGTCTTTGGCGCTGGTCTCCCTTATGTCGGCTTCCGGCTTTGCGGGTTGGGTCTGTGGTCCCCCACAGTCACTTTGAAACATTCCACGGGAGAGATCCATGCATGCTTATACCGCACACAAACAGGTGTTTACATCCTGGGTTTTCTATTCGGGCACTGACTGAATGGCATGTGCATATGTGTATGTATAGATATACTGTATGTATATGTGTATGTGTATACATATATGAAAGTGTTTGTGTATGTAGGTATGGGTATGTTTATGTGTATATGTTTAAATTTATATGTGTATA
>NW_013953391.1:0-1157 GCF_001266775.1 Austrofundulus limnaeus
CCTCTAGTGTTTGAACATGGAACTGCATCCACCATCATCACCCCCAGGTAAAGGACAGGTGAGTGACAGGACAGGGACACTTCAGGGGGCCAATCAGATTTCAACAGGGGCCAATGCCCCTGRGGCCCCGCCCCTGCCTCCTGAGTTTTTATATTTTTTCCTAAAAGTTGATGTGAAACGTTTAAAGGTCCAAGTTTTTTCCTCCCCTACATAAATGTAATAAATGATTGGTTCAGCTGAAGCTGCAGCCTCATCTCGTCTCACAGGCTGCAGGTCAGCAGCGGCTTCTCTCCACATGGAGGCGCCGCTGACCCGCTTTGCACCGTCCCGGCTCGCGGCTCGCGGCTCGGGCTGACTGTAGGAGCAGGAGAGAGGAAAAAATAAAAAAATAAAACAAAAGTAGTGGAGCTGTTGGAGGAAGGGGGGCTGCGCGCTGAGGGTCTGCGGCTCAGATGCTCCCTGTGGATGGAGCTGAACGCACAACTTCTCTACCGTCCTCCCGCCGCTGCAGCTGCTGCCGGACTTCCCTCCAGAACCGGGGTCCTGTGACGAACCGAGCTGTGGACTTTACTTGTACCTGCCAGCATGCGTCCTGCAGCCCTGCTGCTGCTGCTGCTGGCCGCCAGGACCTGCGCGGACAGCACGGAACGAGTAACAGGTAAGAAGAGCTCGTGCGTCAGGACGCGCGGCTCCGCACCAACAACCAGAACTGCTGAGTTCTAAAACCTGGTTCCGAACTCACGGGTCCGTGGCAGGGCCGCGCGGACACGTCCTGTGGTTCCGAGCTGAAAAGTTGAGAAAGTGTTGTGTCTGTGAGGGTTCTGATGGTTCTGGTTCCTGTGGGCTCAGACCAGAACCACTTTTAGTTCTGATGGTTCTGTTGTGTTTCTGACTGGTTCCTGTGGACTCAGACCAGAACCAGTTTTAGTTCTGATGGTTCTGTTGTGGTTCTGATGGTTCTGGTTCCTGTGGGCTCAGAGCAGAACCAGTTCTGATGGTTCCTGCTGCTGCAGAACACAAGCTGCCAGATTAACTGTTTGATTTTTCTCCAAACATCAGGATTATTTATTTTTAATGATTTTATTTATCAGTAAATGTTTACAGCAGATATAAAATATAAAATATAGATTTAATGTTTCAACTTCAGCAAAAATAAA
>NW_013953391.1:1167-7317 GCF_001266775.1 Austrofundulus limnaeus
TGTGTGTGTGTGTGTGTGTGTGTGTGTGTGTGTGTGAATAAGTGAATGATTGAAGTGTAACAACATGAATCCCAGACATGAAGAAACATGAATCTGATTTTGTGTTGTGGTCATCTTGTGTATTTGTTTACACCTGTCTGTGCYTTGTGTAAATGTACTGAGTCAGAATATCCAGCAGGGATAGAGTTAACTGATATGGTTTTCAGGTGAACATTAATGCTGACTGAAAAGGTTTGTAGCTGGTTTTGTTATAATGGTTAAAGTGTGGGTAATTTTGTTTTTTTACCACTTGTATTTGACCCGTCCTTCCTGACCGGTGAATGTTGACTTTGTCTGCTTTGCTTCTTTTGCTCCTCCAAGAAGTCTGATGTATTTAAATCCATCAGGTTTTAGCAGGTCTGTGTGGGGGGTCTCTGCTCTGTGAGCTGTTTGTGGTTCTGTCAGGTAAATATTTATGCTCTGATAAATGTTACTGAGCTCCACAACTGCCTCTGCATAGATAACCTGTGAATGTATATGTGCTAACACTGTTGTGTGTGTATGAAGTGTGTCTGGGGTTTAGCCGTTGGCCCACCTCTCCACTAGTGAAGCATGTGAGGCGCAGCCCTCAGTAAAAGAACGAATGTGAAGAGACATTTGGACAATCAATGTGAAGGTAAGCTGCTTAAGCTAAGCTGACGTTCCATCCTGAGCCACTGGTGGGTTTCTACGACAAGACCACAGACCGACAAAAACCTCTGCTCTGACAAAAACCACAGACTGACAAAACCTGTGCCCAGTTAATGTTCCTGGGAACAGAATGGAACGTCTCATGTTGTGATTTAAAAACATACTGGACAAATGACAGACACGCAGTGGGTGTGTCAGGTGTTCAGTCCACTTTGTTCTGTCTCCACACCATCATTTGCATTTTGGAGTGATTTAAATTTGTTGGTGTGAGATTATGATTAGAGCAGAGGAGCCCAAAGGGGGCCCGCGGGCCAAATTTGTCCCGCCAAGCCTTTTGATTTGGCCCACCGACAGTTGCCAAAGTTACAAGGTTGTAACCTGTTATCCTATAGGTAGAAACACAGTATTTCCATTGGTCAAATGACTATAAAAGGGCTGTAGTGAAGGTAGACTTTCTCCAAGTGCACAGACTAAAACAAAAGAGGGCCGTTGCACAGCTTAATCATTAAAAATAAAGGACTTTACTTTAAAAAAGTATTTGTATTTCATGTTTTATATAACTGCATTTGGCCCGCAGCAATGGATAGATTTTCATTTTGGCCCCCTCGGGGAAAATGTTTGGGCACCCCTGGATTAGATATTGTTGTTTTGTTTGTTTTTGGCCAAGCAAATAAAATATACAATAACAACAAAAAAGCCACAATAACATGAAAAGTTATGAGCGTATTACCACTTAATAAGGTCAGGTGAAATTGTAATTTTTTTAACCACACAGCAGTCAGCTGGTGTGTTTGTTGCTCTAAAACAGGGGTGTCCAAAGTGTGGCCGGGGGGCCATTTTTGGCTCCTGAACTGATTTTGTGTGGCCCCTGACTTCATTTCACGAATTATACTAATTCTAATTTAAATTTAATATTAAATTTGTCCCCCCGGCACAGCTGTTTGATGTAGATGGAGACTTTCTATTATTAGGGCAAATTTATCACAAAGTAAAATCTTATAATAAAAAAATATCGCAACAAAACCAATTATTTGTCTTTAAATAACCAGACTCGTAGTTTTTTTTCACATCGGTCCAGTAACTGAAAAGCTGATTTTGCTGCTGTCTAATCTGCTTTTATTAATTTATTAAAATTGTCTGAATACAGCTGCATTTTGAACAAAAGATCGACCTAAATCCTGATTTTATTGATCAGAATTGACTAAATTGTGTTGTTTTTTTCCCCAACTGAAACCTAGAAAATTGCTAAATTTCTTTCAATAAGAGAAACCTGCAAAACACTTTTAAAATTCTGGATTAATTTACACATCCATTTCCAGCAATAAATCTGACTACTTTATTTATTTAAATTATTCAAATCTTAGTTTATTGTTGAGCAGGTAAAGGAAAAATATTTTTGGCCCTCAGGTCCTTCTGACTTGATGATTTTGGTCCATGTGACAAAATGTTTGAGCACCCCTGCTCTAAAACAATAATTCTCCTTTTCATTCATCACAAAACCAAACTGGTTCCAGCGAGTCTCCTCATGCTCAGAGACCTGTATACAAGTTTATAACCTGACCAATTAAACAAGAGCAGAATGGCCCCTCCTCACAGCCGAACTGCTGCTTTTAAAAGCCCGTGGTGTGTGAGATAATACCCTGAAAGTAAAAGTGAGCATTATGTGTCAGACAGGGTTGGGTCACCTTCACAGGCTGAGAGCCAGCCTGTTGTTGTCCTCCATCAGCTGGAGGACCCCCTTTGCTGCTCTGGCCTTCCTGCCCATTATTCCTGCCTCTTACAGTGACCTGTGGCTGCTGTGTGATTTTCTTCACCACAGGGCTAACCGCACCAGATAATGGTAGATTTTAAAAGAATAGATGAGGCAGGCAGTCTGTCCTGACCACCTGGTGCCAAATATTAGCTGTAATTTAGTTTAGAACTGGAAGGACTCTCTGGGAGTTGATGTATTAAGACAATTACAGCCAGAAAGTGATGTAACTGAGCAATAATGTTCCTGTAATAATGTGTTTTCTTCCCAAGCTTTCTCCAGGCAACATCAAGCCAAAAAAAAAAAAAACTTTCAGAAGTTTAACACTTTCTTTTAGTTTCACCTTTAATAAATGATTTTGTTGTCCTGCTCTCTACAGCTGGCTGCACCTTCGATGAAGACTCAGACTCTGGTTTATGTGAGTACAAYCAGGGCCAGGAGGACGACTTCGACTGGCAGCTGATCAGGACCTACAGCTGGCCACACCCAACCACCGATCTTCTGCCAGGTAGGCCTCGACGTGGGTCACAGGTTCTGGGTCTGATCGCCAGGATCTGAGAACTGTGTGGGTTTGGCTGCAGTACATGAACCCATTCCTTCCTCATGTGCTTCAGATAGAAATATTTAAAGACATCAAATTAAAGTTTGTCTCAACCAAAGGCAGACCTTTTCTCAAAAACCAAAAAAACTTTACAATAATTTTCATGCCTGGCTCATGGTTTCATGCCTGCTCAACAGGATTTAAAGGTCTAAACTCCCGCCATGTTTCTTTGAGACCTTTAAATCTTTTTGAGCAGGCACGAAACCTTGAGCCAGGCATGGAAATGGTTGTAAATGGTGGAAATGCTGCACCATCAGAAATTAATCACCATAAAGATGTGAAAAGTTGTGGCACCTAGAGTTAAAAACCAGAAATGCTGGAAAAATGTAAACACCTAGAGAGAGTTTTCAAATCAAAATGCTGATCTGCCAAAAACAAATTTCCATGAATGCAAGAATTTTTGCTTGTCTAAAAGTAAAAATTCTCATACATGAGAAACATCCAGGAAAACAAGTGCAATATATGTATATACTAATACGACRCATTCTCACTCCCAAGTCGTCACATATTGACACTTTTCCAAYGTTCCCTCTGCATCCGATTTTGACACGTCGGGTAGGCCCCTTGCATAAGTTTTTGACGAGATGGGGCGGAATCTGTTGTCATAATTTCAGAAAGTGTAGAAAATGCACAAAAACTACCGTCCCAAAGCCTAAAATTACATTTATTCACTTTAGACACCCTGTCCCTGACACTAGTATCTAAAATTAAGCATTAACCCTGATACCTAAAATTAATCATTTTTAGAAAATGTAAGAAATTCACGTCAACTACGTGTTCCAAAGCCTAAAATTACCTAATATTCACTGTAGACATCCTATCCCTGACCCCAGTACCCAAACTTAACCATTAATCCTGATCCCTCATGTTAACCTCAGACCCCCGAACCAAAGACCCCTGGTGGTGCAACCTGGAAAAGGCGCGGGCGGCAAAGACTGACGAGAGGGTCACCCGACACGTCAAAAAAGACGCAGAGGGAACCTTGGAAAAGCTCAATATGTTGATGAGTCGGGAGTGAAAAATAGAAAAGTTGTGGAGAGTCGAAGCCTCAGTGGTCCCACTGGTCATTGGAGCTGTTGGTGTTGTGACCCCCAAACTGGAAGAGTGACTTCAGCAGATGCAGGGATCAACCTTAGAGTTTTCAGTCCAGAAGAGAGCAGTCAGAGGAACAGTTATTATCAGAAGCTTTAAGCTCTCRGGTAGAGGACATGAGTCCAAGTGGAAGAGTTGGGAGAGCTGGGTCTTTATACAAACACCAAGATTTTCTTGGTCAAGTGAATAACGAACCAGCTTGGTGGACCTGCACACTTCCAGTTTAACAACATTACCCTCTTGGGCAGCAGAGTCCTGAACGCTTAAGTCCTTTATCACYGGAGAGAGACGTCGAAGTAGACCATACCCCAAACAAGGCAGTAAACCATTCAATAGTGATCAGAGCAATATCCTCTCCTGTTACATCAGATAAGAAAAGAACATTATCAGATCAGAACATTTTAATGGAGGGCAGCGCCATGGTTCGCACAGAGGAGACACCGTCAGATATTTGTACAAGCTGACATTGAAGATCTGTGTACCTTCTTTAAAACCTCCCCACAAACATATAAATCAGCCGTCCTAAATCTGCCTCTCATACAGTTTTAACCACAGTGGATGATTAGAAAGATAATAAATATTTCATTATAGAATAAATCACTCCTCTCAGTGAGGGGAAATGAAACACTTAAAAAATAGTCCAGTTAGGAAGAGCTGGAAATTCAGGGGATGTGCTTCTGACATTTAAAGATAACCTACAAAAAGTTATTCAGGTGGAGAGAATGTATTTGCTAACTGTCTATGGACATGCTCTTCCCTCACTTCTGAAAACCACAAGATACTTGAACTCCTCCACTTGAGGCAACTCCTCACTCCTAACTCGGAGACAGCCCCACACTTTGCTAACTGAGGACCATAGCCACAGATATGAAGGTTTCTGATCCTCATCCCAGATGCTTCACAGAGCTGGTCCYGTGTTCCATGGCAAGGACGGAACCCGCATCATTCCTCTTGAAAAGGATCTGAAGAAATTTGAAAACACACTCTGTAGATCAAAGACTTTCATAGTCCTTCAGCAGGACCCCTAAATTAAAGTTCATGCAGGCTCCACCATGCCTCCAAGTCTTCACATTTCTTCTTCAAAGGGTCCACCATTGCACAGGTGATCTAAACTGTAGGAGAGATATACTGTATTTCAATGTTAAAGAGAAAAACACAAGTAAAAACACMAAATATGGTTAGAACCACAAATAAACTTAATTTAACAATTTCATGACTTTAATGCTTTGATCCACATTTACAGGAATCAATTTTGTGAGAAAATCAAATTTAACCAACAGTCTGTTTGATGTCACAGAGGCACACAGTACAATTTGTAAACCAGGGTGGGAGCAGCAGTAGCTTTGTGTTTCTTCTCAGCTCTGGTTACTTCAGAGGCTTCAGTGAGTTGGTGAAGCAGGCAGRWTGGTCACTCAGCAGCCGACCGGTCGACGCACGGTCGTGTGGTTATTTGGCGTTCGTTTTCGCYCACAKCTTTCATAGTTCCTGAGACACCCCGAGCCGAGCTCCTGGGAAAACCCCTCCTGCTGCAGCATACGTCACTGCATGGGATTTCTCTGCCGGTGGAGTCCAGTGTGGGAAAAAAAAGTCTGAGACTCGTCACTTGACGTTATTTATCCACAAACTGGTCCTGGATAAGCTCCAAAGTTTTTATCAGTCAGATTCCACCATGAAAAATGTCTGTTTTATCCCCTTTTATGAGGTTTTGGTCATTTGACTATCTTTATAAATCGCTGCTTCCTGGTAATAGTCAGCTCTGGAACGAGTCGCTTTTTCTTTTTTTTAAGCGAGTGGTTGAAGCAAAACGCAGCATCTGAGTGCTTTCAGCACAAACAAACACTCCCACAAACTTCTGACCAACCACACCATACAGTTCGTATGTGTTCTTATGTGGAGGGGGTGAAAAGTTCGACCCGCGGTTTGCGACAAGAAATGCCGAAATGACGGCAATGTGAACAGACGCGACGCAATTTTCGTCATGAAACTGCGACAGTTCGGCACGATTTCGGCAGTAACATGCTGGAGCCTCGAATCGGAC
>NW_013953391.1:7327-9279 GCF_001266775.1 Austrofundulus limnaeus
TCCCGAAGGGGGGATTATGTAGTGTCTAAGAGTGGGGGCCTCTTCTCAGGAATGCACAGATGTGTTATGCCTCTCTTTCTTCTCCAGCTTCAGAGCTTGGCACATATTACCATATTAGGAAGAGGAATGCTTAAGGTATAACGTGACAAAATTTATGGTACATCTGTTGGACTGCACTGTGCAACCTATGAAAAAGGCTTGTACGCCCCTACCCTTCGCCTTCGTTCTTCATCTTTTCACTTGGTGAATCATTTGGCTTGGAGGCCACAATTTGGTTTTTGGCTGTAATCTCCTGGACTGCAAAATAAAGATTCTTGCTGTTCAACCAGCCTGTTTCAGAGTTTCTCTCHTKYTTGAGCAGCAGCAGTTCCGCAGAACCAGAAGACGTGGTTTTTACACCTCACTGACACTGACTTTTGTTCTTTTTCACCAAATGTCCAACATTGAGCTACAGTGTTGTCAACTTCCTGACTTTATTGCTACATTTAGCAAGTCCTCAGGACTCTAGCAACTCTTTTTCAAAAWTGTGACTGGTGACAAATCCAGCTGTAGTTATTGGAGACTTTTACCTGAAAACACACCTGGTTCTTACTTTTCTCAGTGATCAGTCGGTTCTGCTGTGAGCCCCTCTGTTACAGTCCTGGAGTCCCTGCTAGTTGTTCACCCCTCTGCAATTAAACTTCACATGAATGGTGCACACACCAAGCCACCTGACTGTTAGGCTAACTGGTACTGCGCTGGTTGTTGGTGAAAATCCTCAGATTATCTGCTGTCTTTGGAATCTGTGCAGGTATACAAGATGGACAAGGCCGTTCCTTTTTATAAGTGCTTCCCATTTTACTAGCCGAAGTCTCTTCAGGAAGCTGATTTCTAACAGTTCTTTGAATAAATGGGAGGAACTTAAAGAAATGTTTTGTTTTTCCTGTTTTTCCCACCAGGGTCCTTTATGATGGTGAATTCCTCACAGCATATGGGGGCCCAGCGAGCTCAGCTGCACCTGCTTCCTCTCAGTGAGAACGACACCCACTGCATCCAGTTCAGCTACTTCCTGTACAGCCGTGACGGCCACAGTCCAGGGGCCCTCCAGGTTTATATTCGAGTCAATGGAGGCCCCAAAGGCAGTGCTGTATGGAACATCTCTGGCTCTCAGGGCCACCAGTGGCACCAGGTGGAGCTCGCAGTCAGCACCTTCTGGCCCAGTGAATACCAGGTGAGTCAAATGCTTCTTTTTTTTCTGTGTGRGATTGTGTGCATTTACTCATCTYTCAGGCTGTCTCATCAAACACGGGACAGGTTTTAGAAAACTCTTAAAAACATTCATTTGATGTGCATCTACAGTAAATACCTTGTACAATCATTGCAATTCAAGATGGCCACCACAGCTAATCAATTAACCAACACAAAAATGATTATAATTCAGTCAGTTTTACAGATGTTTTGCTAAAATATGGTGTGGTCATAGCTGAGAATAATCCCCATCCCATACTCAGAGCTCTACACATTGCTCAACATCACCTTTAGAATTAACCACTGGAGTCAGCTCTGCAAAATTTTCCATCAGCCACTGGGCAGATTCTAATGAAACTCTCAGGAAGTAATCATTACACATGCATATACAACTAATTAACTTTAGGAGTTACAGTAAGCCAACTCAACAAGGCCACCATAGCTAATATGTCTAAACTCGGTCTTACAGATACACTATATTACCAAAAGTGTTTGCTCATCCATCCACATTATCAGAATCAGGTGTTCCAAACACTTCCATGGCCACAGGTGTATCAAATTAAGCGCTAGGCATGCAGACTGTTTTTACAAGTATTTGTGAACGAATGTGTTGTATGGGGTGCCGTTTGTAAAGTTACACAGTCAAAAATTACCACCAATTATTTTGTTTTATTTAGCCTTTTATGAGAAAAAAAGAACAGATTTATTTTTCAAAGTCAGTTTTT
>NW_013953391.1:9289-11324 GCF_001266775.1 Austrofundulus limnaeus
AAAAACTGACTTTGAAAAATAAATCTGTTCTTTTTTTCTCATAAAAGGCTAAATAAAACAAAATAATTGGTGGTAATTTTTGACTGTGTAACTTTACAAACGGCACCTCATACACCAGCTACAGAACTGTGAGAATATTTTATAATTTGTTACATTTGAATTTTCTTTGACAGTTTCTGATCTGCTTTAAGTTAAAGTTTCTGTGTGAGTTTCAGGATTCCTGTCATTTCCACCATTACCATCTAAATCTGTGATTAATCTGTGCAGTCGTGTTCTCATGTTATACTAATTAAATAACTGATTAGGATTATTTGTAAGCTTGGGAAATTTAAAAGAGGTTTGACGTTCTTGCAGATAAGAAACACCAGAGAAACAATTCTGCTGCCTCATTCAACGTATTAATATGGCTTTAAAAGGCTGGATTTTTATTTTTTTATTGTGAAGTAGAAATTTTTTTTATAAAAATGCTTTTTCCTTTACAATTTTTTTTACTTGATTTGTTTAACTGACTTAACTTTGCAGAAATCAGTTTTATTTTGGTTTTAAGAAGATCTTATTATTATTTTTGTCAAAAAGGCCAATTTTTAGCTGATTTATAACAAGTGTCAAACATCAAAAGAGGTGAAAATCTTTACYAATTTGAAGTAAACACAATGTTTTCATCTAGAAAAATAATTTCAGTTACCTTGATTATTTTTAACCCTTTGTAGATCTGATGAAAGGTGAAATACGCTGAAGTAAACAGAAGTAATTTGATTGAAAAAGTACACATATGAAACTGAAAAGCTGCTTACTCAGCAGTCACACAACTGTAAAAATGTGTCTTTGTGTTTTAGTTCTTCACAGAACTTGGGCCCTGTAATTACYCAGCTCCACTCTCCTTGATGCTCCAACACTCGTTTAATTTCTCCGTTGTGTCTGCAGGTCATCTTTGAAGCCACCGTTTCTGATGATCGGCAGGGCTACATCGCCTTGGACGACACTGTGCTGCTCAATTACCCCTGTTGTAAGTACCCAACACTGCACCGCTCATAGCCCTCTTGCTGACCTTTACTGAGAGGGTCCGGCTGAACSGTGGGGGCCGAGGCGCTGAAACTCAGCACCTTCCCAGAGGTGATTGAAGACTGCGAGGCAGTTCTGCTGACACGCCTGCTACGTGTCTGAGTGTCGAAGCTGCAGTGGCTCAGCAGGAGGCGTCTCTTTTGTCCTGGCTGAACAGCTGACCTTTTCAGCTGATTGCTGTGCTTCCAGCTGTGTTCTTTTAAAACTAATGTGATGTTACAGGCAGGATGGAGGACAGCTCGCAGTTCTACCAGGACCCTGTCAGAAACATATTTTACATTTTCATTTGGCATCACAAAGTTAGAACGTGGTTAGAGTTTTGTTGTGGGATGTAATGGATTTTTCATTGTAGCCCCTACAGTCACAATCTTTGCTTCACAGGATTCGGGTTTTTTCAAATTCATGATGTTGCAAAAAAAGGAGTAGTACAGCAAGCCAAATGCAWTCAGATTGGTCTGGATGTAAAAGAGGTCATTAACGCAGAGTACACTGTTCTGTTAAAGAGTAACTTATCCCCAAAATTAACTTTTTTAGCTGATAAACTGTCTAGAATGTGTCTAAAATGTTATATAGTACTGTTTCTGTGCTAATTTTGATGTTTTTGTGCGTATTTGTTCAAATCTGTAATATTTGGTCTAAAAACGTCTTTTTGCTGCGCATATGCGTAGAGCAGTGGTACTGCAGGCTAATTTACATATTGGTTAACGGCTCTCTGCACCACTGTGACGTGCTTCTGCACGGTTTCGTCACAGCAGCTGTGTTCTGGTATAAAAGCCTCTCTCTAAGACACGCCCCTGCAGCAGTCAGAGGGTGGAACAGTTAGCAAGCTTAGCATGATCATCTGTTGACCTTCAGCCTCGGGTGGGCTGACTGCTGCACCTCTCTCTGTCTCTCTCTGTCTCTGTCTGTCACTCACTCACTCACTCACTCACTCACTCACTCACTCACTCACTCACTCACTCACTCACTCACT
>NW_013953391.1:11334-16401 GCF_001266775.1 Austrofundulus limnaeus
GGAATTAATTTTATGCATATCGCACATGTGAACACGTGGAGCAGTGGGCTGCCGATTCAAGCGCTTGACTTGATTACATCGTGTCATGATTTCTTCAGCAAAAATGGAGCCAAAATACAGAAGAAATATGTGAAAAACAAGTCCAGCCACTGGCCCAGCAGCTTTCAGAACCTGTTTTAGCAGCACTCTGTGATGGTTTTCTGCAGGACTTTAGTCTGTGGAAGAATGTTGGTCCACTCTTCTTTCCATTGCACCCACTTCGGATGTTATCATCCATGAAATGGACGTTAATAGGCCATTATCAGTCCCCTACAATGGCTTCAGAATGTCCCACCTGTACTGGTTAGCAGGGTCCCCGTCCCATAGAATGACTTCCGATTGTCAGCTGGTTAATATGAGACATAAAACCACTATCTGGTTAATATGAGGCATAAAACCACTATCTGGTTAACATGAGGCATAAAACCACTATCTGGTTAATATGAGGCATAAAACCATTATCTGGTTATTATGAGGCATAAAAAATCTGGTTAATATGAGGCAAAAAGCCACTAAGGTTAACCTTAGAGAAAATGACATGGTTAGTGCTAAAGACACCGCCCTCCAATGAGTGTATATTGTGGCCTTCTAGTAGGGCAACGAGTAGAGCGTTGGAGACTAGGGTTCGAGACCAATACGGACAGCAAGAGCAAGAATCACCACCAGGCATGGACAAAAAATTTAATAAAATATGTTTCGGTTATTTACACAGTCTTTGATATATTAACCCACTAGGGGGCACTGTCGGGACAGTCTGAAGCCTAGAAGGCACAGTAGGGACATTCTGAAGCCATTGTATGGGACTGATAACGCCTAATAACACCCATTTCATGGACTGATAACATCAGAATCCCTTGTCCATTGTTGCTTTAGTTTTCTGATGGTTTTCAGACAATGGTTTTTACACAGCTCTATGAAGGTCCCACCCATTTTAGAAACTGGTAAAGGTCAGGAATGAACTTGTGTGTTCTTGGTTAGGAAAGTCGGTATGTTCCTGTTCGGTGAGCTCAGGATTCCATCTCTGTTATTTGCAGATGATGTGGTTCTGTTGGTATCATCATGTCAATGCCAATTTAAATTATATAGCACATAAACATGTCACTTTCATCAGGCAGCATCCAGCTTCTTTTAAGCATGCTGTGGTCCAACCCCTTATAAAAAAAGAAAAACCTAGATCCAGGAGTTCTCACAAACTTTACACCAATTTCAAAACTTTCTTTTTTATCAAAGGTTTTAGAGAAAGTTGTTTTTATCCAACTCCAAGGTTTTTTTTAACATGACAATAATATTGGTGAACTGTTTCAGTCAGGTTTTAAATCCCACCACAGCACTGAAACAACCCTTTTAAGAGTTTTTAATGATCTTCTTTTAACAGCTGTTTCAGGATGTTTTAGTGCTTTTAGATCTTTCTGCTGCCTTTGATACCATTGCTTATAACATCTTACTGTCACGACGATTAGAGCAGCTGGTTGGTATCAAAGGCACCATTTTATCCTGGTTTAGAGCCTACTTGACAAATTTTCTGTTCCTTTAGGAAATTGCTCCTCTTCTACAGCTCCACTGACTTGTGGGGTCCCGCAAGGCTCTATTCTAGGCCCTCTGCTTTTAATATTTACATTTTGCCTCTGGGGTCCATTTTTAATAATTGTAGGAGTTTTTCTGTTCATTTAGGAGATTGCTCCTCTTCTACAGCTCCTTTGACTTGTGGGGTCCTGCATGGCTCTATTCTAGGCCCATGTCGTGATCTTCAGCTCTTACTGGAGCGGTTCACAGTCAAGTGTGAAGCAGCTGGGATGAGGACCAGCACCTCCAAATCTGAGTCCATGGTCCTCAGTCAGAAAAAGGTGGATTGCTCTTTCTGGGCTGAGAGTGATGTTCTGCCTCAAGTGGAGGAGTTCYAGTATCTTGGGGTTTTGTTCAAGAGTAAAGAATGATGCAGCTTCTGCAGTAGTGCAACCTCTGTATCAGTCTATTGTGGTGAAGACAGAGCTGAGCTATAAGACAACACTCTCTGTTTTTACAGGTAATCTGCATTCCTACCCTCAGCAATGGCCACCGATGTTGGGCATTGACTGAAAGAACAAGATAGTGGATACAAATGGTTTAAATGAGTTTTTGTCACAGAGTAGCTGGTTTTCTCTTAGAGATAGGGTGAGAAGCTCAGTTWGCTGCTGCTCTAGAAACAGTCGAAGTGTTTCTGGTGAGGATACCTTCAGGACACTTCCCTATGGAGGTGTTCTAGGCATGTCCTACTGGGAGGAGACCTTGGAGAAAACACACATGAGCTGCTATGACTGTCAGTTGGTCTGGGTACACTATGGAATCCTCCCAGAAGAACTGGAAGAAGGGGCTAGAGAAATAGAGGTCTGGGCCTCCCTGCTCATGCTGCTGCCCTAAAACTTGATTTTGGAACAAGCGGATTGCAAGAATATTTCGTGTTTGTTAACTGAAATCGTGACGAAACCACATAAATATTGAATAGATTAAAATGTGAAGTGAATGGAACCATACAGCCCAGATCTGGTTACGAGCGAAGCTTTTATTGCTTACACTGAAGCAATCTGAGCAGCACTGCCTGAAACCGGAAGTTCTGGTCTGGGATCTTCAGTGCCTGGTACACCCACTACAGGCCTATGGCTGGAMCGCAGGCAATTCATACAGAAATTATCTTTCCTAATGAATTTATAACAGTTTTTCTATGTGTTGTCATGATGTTTTGGGCATGTACCTAAAGCTATTTTAATCAGGACATTACAATAGTCAAATAATAGATTATAAAAGTCAAGCCTTAAAAAGGAAACAAAGACAAATGGTGTGGTGCTTTAAATCAGTATCTAACTAATGAATTCCTTCAGAATGATGGATCGAAGGATGGATTTTTCTTCAGTTTGTTGCTGTTTCCTTAAGTGAACATTTGTGTTACTGCACAATAAAGTTTGTTGATTTTTAACAACAACCTGTTAGAGGTCAGAGTCCGGATCGGTCTCAGCTACCACCTCGCCAAATTTTAGCATAATATGTATAAAACTGATTGTATATTAGACATCTTTTAGAATGCAAATGTGTGATGTAAATTTTAAAAAACTGATGTTAAGACATTTTAAGCAACTCCGTTTTATAAAATGATCAGCTACTGAGCACAGTTTGGACCTAGTCCACACATGATAATGGCTTRATTTATTTAACAGCTAAATGCATTGTTTTAAAAGTTAGCAAACTAGAAACAAACACAGCCACCTACATGATTACCATCTTTCTCCCGGTCACGTTGTTCTCCAGACGTAGGTTCKAGTGAGGAAGAGGATGATGAACCAGCAGAAAATAAATGTCAGTTTCTGACCCTTTGCTGATTTTCTTGTAGATGCTTTTTCTTTTCTCTAAACTTTTGTTCTCCTCTCTTATGTTTATTGTCCATTTTTGCTCTTCTTATTTTTATTATTAGTTTTATTCTTCTTACATGTTCCTCTTTTTAAGCAAACTTTTCTTCTTCGGTCTTTGTTGGTGGTTGGTAGACAATGAATTGGTGCATTATCGCCATCTACTGGTATTGAGCGCAACTACACAACRTTTTTTCCTCGCTGCCTGTGCCAGCCCAGTGATGCACCGGCCCACTGGGAAAAGCCCCGGTACTCCCAACGGCCAGTCCGCCCCTGGTAGGAAGTGTAACTCTGCCCCAGAACCAAGTTTGTGGAACTTAACCCRTTAAACTTCAATGTATGTCCAGTGTACATTCCCAGTTTGTGGCTACTTCCTGCTTCTTTATAGCCTGATCCATGCTACCAGGGACTTTGAATTTGCTTAATAATCTGTTCAAACGATTTGATTGGTTGTCTTCTTTCGATTAAGAGCTCTTTTGACCAAGTGGGTTCATCTATAGAGACTCCAGAGCACAAAATTTGTGTCAAATCCCTCATGTCCCACCTGTCTGTGGTACGCGTGATTGATTGATTAGAATCGGCCAATCAGCTCTGATCTTATCTCTTGACACCATAGCTGTGTAGCCAATCAAGTTATCTTTTGTTTGATAGGCCCACCAGTTAACAGGTTTTAGGGACAGTTGGCTGTGGTAGCCATCATTTATTAGGCCAGTTATAGATGTACATCCAAAGGTTACTTTCTGCAAGCTTCATTAAAATTTGTCCAGTGTTTTATGAGATATTTTGTCAACAGACAGACACACATTTACACACATATTTGGCCAAAATTTCATAATTTAACAACAATATTTATAGATTTTAAACTATGATGTCAGGAAAACTTTACAACAATCTGACTTGAAACAGAAGAAAATCTTTCAGCGTGTTGGGAAATGTGAGGTTGTATCCAGGCCTGAGTGTCTACTTCTTCCCCAGGCTCTACAAAATCAAAACTTTTCAAAGCATAAATAAATGTATTTAGACAGCAGAGCTGAATTCCACATGTGCCACTTTAACTAGTGTGTGTTTGTGTGTGTTTTGTGTGTCCCCCACTCCACAGACAAGGTGGCTCATTTCTCTCGGCTCGGTGACGTGGAGGTGAACGCCGGGCAGAACGCCTCCTTTCAGTGTGTCGCCACTGGAAAAGTTTCTGAGACGGAGCCCTTCCTGCTGGAGGTGAGAATGAGAGTGGGCATCTGGGGTGGGGGTGGGGTTTCTTCTTATTTGTTATGTTTGCCTGAACTGTCAGGTCCACATCTCAGAGCTTGAATTATTGAATGGCACTGGAGACCGTAAGATATGAAAAGGCAAACATGGTTCAAACAGAGCTGGAATATKTTTGTGATTTAGCTGTTCCTGTAGTTTTTACACCGAAGGCTCAAAWGAATCAAAGTTACCTTCACAGCTGCTGATCGGCCTCATGTCACAGAACATGGACATGTGTGTAAGACCTCATTTTGTAATAACAGCACATTATGTAATAATGTAATAAAATCAGGCTTCAAAATGTAATAAACTCACACTCAAACCGCATTATGTAATAATGGCTGCAAAATGTAATCAACGTCTTCAATGCATTATGTAATAACGTTATTACATTTTGCGGCAATTA
>NW_013953391.1:16411-18483 GCF_001266775.1 Austrofundulus limnaeus
TCATTATTAACATTAACAAACTGAAATCTATCAGTTAAATAAGACTCAAACCATTTTAGAGCTGTTCCTGTAATCCCAACATCAAGTTCAAGTCTATATAATAAAGAAGAAGTCATGTCTGAGTTGTCATTTCAGAGCTACATTCAGATGATYTCATCTTTCTAAAATAAAAGTTCATCCTGTGACTTTTGACTCACCCTGTACATCCAGTTATGACTTACTGAGAGTTTCCCTCAAATCTATATCATGGTTCTTGAGATATGTTGCTAACAGTGTAATAAAGTAATGTCAAAGTTTTAAAAACAGATGGGTTAGTTGTCAGAGTGATGCCCAACAACTGGCACACCACATTTAGGCTCAAACTTAGCCAAATATGAACATTTTTTGTTCTGTTACGGATTATATCCAAAAGATAATCATCTTGTTACTTTCTGAGAGTTTTACTGAAATCTGTTCAGCTATTTATGTTCAACTATTTATGTTTTTTTTTTTGTTTTATACAAACAAAACAAAAAAATCAGGTAAAACCTTACAGCATGTGGATTAAAACGTGTGCCTTATAAACAGTGTAAAAAGTAGGGCAAACATTTCTGAAGTAGTTTGGAGGTAACAAAAAAAGATAAGCCTTAATCTTTAGCTTGAGGCAGCGACGTTCAGCCACTGCACATTACTGTAGAATTACATCTTTTCAAACAGCAGCGTGCTTTTCCTCCTAAACCAATTGAACCTTTGGATGTCAGACCTGCTTACGTGTAGAAAGCAGAAGCAGGCGACAGCTCCCATAATAATCTGCTTGTTCTGAGGAGGAGAGCAAATATTGCACCTGGACCGGCTCAGTCTGAGCGCCGGCCTCTGGTTTCCTCCTCTGCCGGTGTGCCTGCAGCGCCGACACGTCAGCCCAGGAGATGTCAGCTCTGGTCCTGCTGAGTGAAAACAACAAGCTGCGAGACCTCTGCAGCCAGCACTGTTGTTATCGCTGACATTTATCACACATTCAGTATCCTGCCCTGCCCTTGTAGCAAATTAGAGCTTCCTTTTGTTTTCCAGTCTGCTTTCCTCGGCTCGCTACCCGCTTTTAACCACTTTGATAGACTTGAAGTAAACAAGTGGGTTTCCCTCTGTGTACTCTTTGCCTGTCTTTCAGCGGAGAAACGGCGCCGTGCTCAACACTTCCTCTCTGTCGTGGCTGAGCCACAAACGGCTGATGGCGACGTTTCAGGTGGAGGCYCAGCGTGGAGAGCAGGACCTGTACCGCTGCATCACCCTGTCCCCCAGAGGAGCCGCCGTCTCCAACTTTGGAGAGCTTATCGTCAGAGGTAAGACGTGTCCAGTGCACAGCAAAGGAGTTTAGTTTTAGATTTGAACTGWTCAAAAAAAGAAACAACTCAGTCTATTGTTTTTAAAAGGTTTCACCCATTTACTGACCCTACTGGAAAGTTTTGTGGGACAATATAAATGACTCAGTGAGCTTAGCCACAAAGCAAACATCTGTGGGCCACATCTGGCAATGATGGTAATGATTACATGACAYCACTGGCCCAGTTGTGGTTTGGATTATGTGGCGATGGCCCATACATGGACCACCTTTGGAAAACTGCATTTGGGCAGTAATTTGCTAGAGGGCTAGTGTTAGAGTGCTAGAGTGATAAAGTGTTAGAGTTCCACCTGTTCACCACCTATAAACAAGACACACACATAGCCACACTAGGTACAGAAAACAAGGGCACACCCAAACTGCAAAATAAATAAATAAATTAATAACACAAAGGTGCCAGTCAGTGTATAAGACACTAGTCTGGTCTAAAATGTAATAAAAAACAACAAACAGACAAACTGTGACAAGTCTAGAGGAGACAACTTTTTATGCAAGCTATATAAAAATAAATGTATGTCTACCTTAGCGGGACTTCTGACACTGAGAGGAGGTCAGTGTCTCATAGGCAGGCATTATTAGGTGGTTGAGGTGTAAGCAGGTCTCCAGATGATCATCAGTCTTTGTGGATCTGTTGTTGGACTTGATGACTTTCATGTGAGAGAAAGCTGACTCCAGAACTCTCCATTCATGCGACTTG
>NW_013953391.1:18583-24151 GCF_001266775.1 Austrofundulus limnaeus
GCTGTTACCAGAGCAGGGAGCAGCAGCGGTCAAAATACCTCAGAAACTCAAACAAATAGGCTTTAATGAGGCTTTAATAAGCTAAACAATAGAGGTACTTGAGAAAGCGTGTTCATAACGAACAAAAATAAATAAATAATTAAATTGCATCCATGCTGGTCTCAAACCCTGGTCTCCCAATCTCTGGTCCAACACTCTACCCATTGCCCTATTGGAGGCTTGTTGTGAACAGAGCTACACATTACACAACAACACAGTGACGACTTTTTATACTGAGGAGGTGGAGTCTCATCCGGGGGTTGCTAGGTAAGGGACTGAACACAGGTTCTGGTGGGTTGTCATACGACTTGTGACATCACAAAATGATGGAAGTATAAAACTTGTCATTAATATACATTAAAAATACATTTACTCATGGTAAATATGCACCTGGGTGCATTTTTTTTGGTCTTAGGACTGTTTTTTTAAGAAGTACATACCCAAAGTTCAGTAAAAAAAATCTTTAAAAAGTGAATTTTGCATAATAGCTCCCCTTTAAAGAAAAGTCTTCAGGTATCAACTAAAGAAACATTACTGGTTCTTTTTTCTGACAACTGTTGCTCACAGAAGTGAATTAGTGATAAATAAAGTCTAATTACTTTTTGTTTATTTAATTTTAATTGCTTCTCACACTTCTTACACCTTTGCTTTAAATTTCCCACCTTTACTTAGAAGCAAAACTCAGTTATAAAAAAACTAAGTCTGTAAAAGGTATTTTTTGACAYAGTGGTGAAAATCTTTTGTTAGATTTACACATCTTCCCACATTCCTTCCATTTCTTTATGATAGATTAAATCGAACTCCAGGAGTTTGGGTTTTATAAAAACGTTTGCGTAAAAAGTGGCATATGCAAGTTTCTGGGTCTGTTTTGTGCGAGTTTCCTCTGTCTGTGCGACACAGCGGAGGGAGTGTGTGCATGAAGGAGATCACGCAATAAATTCAGGGATAAATGTGGAAGTCATAATTATTTCTGTGGAAGATGAACTCCAAACACAGCTGAAAACAGATATATATAATATATAATATAATATAGCTGGAATTTCGATAAAATTAATACGCCCTAGGGTTTCTTATTGAGAAAATATGGATGTTGTGCTTGTTCCTTTTCCTGTTGGTGCGATATGATCTCTGTAATCAACTCCGGAGCAGCTACGGTGTTACACCATATTTTGTGACCATCATATATAGTGACCRGAGGGGGCGCTGTTGCGTTTCTACAACAGAACTTGGCCGAACATGACCACAAAGAAGAATATGATACGCCAACGGTGTAAGCCAGAGGCTGAAGACAAACGAAGAAAAAACAAAAACTGTTGACTGTTGTTATTAAACGTGGTCACAGAATATGACAGCTGTCATATACTGTGACTTCACTGTAGCTAAGGAAATAGTAAAAAAATATTCAAAAACTATTTATACTAATTGTTTACATCCTCTAGTGTCAGAAAAATAACTTTTGATCACTGACATGGTGACTGTTATTAAATTAGTACAGGGTCACATAATATGATAGCTGTTATAATGTATAGTAGTAATAATAGTAATAGTCAACATGCCAGTGATTAGGTTATTTTTCTGACATTAGAGGATGTTTACAATTAGTAGAATCAGTTTATGAATAAATATTTTTGTTACTTACCAAGCTACTACAGTGAAGTCACGATATATAACACAGTTGTCATATTTTGTGACCTCTGGGTTACACTTTTGTRGTATCATATTCTTCTTTGTGGCTATTTTRGGCCAAGTTCTGTTGTAGAAATGCAACAGCGCCCCCTCTGGTCACAATATATGATGGTCACAAAATATGGTAWAACACCYGCAAAAATAGGATCGGATCTAATTTTGGCGGATGGCCGTTTGTTGACCGCCGCCCTGCGCCGCTGCGTGGAGGGTTAGTTCTTCACATTTAAGATAATTTTGTTGTTTTATGATATTAATAATACTAACATTTTGATATTTTGGTAATTTCTATGTATTTTTGCTTCTGTTTAGCGTCGTCACGTCTATGTCTCTGGGCTGACCTACATATAGGTCTACATCTGTTACTTTAGGGATGGTTTATGTACCTTATTGGGAAACAAAARGCTTATTTTTGTGTGAATAACTTTAGCAAAACTGTGATGGAAACAAAACTATAAGAGTGGAAAAAACATTAAAAGGGKTTCAGTGCTTACTCTTAATTCAGAAGATTTTGAAAGTAAAAGGTTATTTTTCTTAAAATAAAATAAAAAAACAAATGGGGAAAACAAATAAACAGATGCGTTTAAAGAGAAATTAAAATCTGCCGTTAAAAATGCAAATTTATTCAGTTGAAAGACACCATCGCTTACTTTACGTCCCAATAAATCATGTCATAAAAAGCTCCGTGGGCAGGTGCTGTCACCCTGCTGTAGATCAATCAACAACACGTCCTCACCTGCAGCATCACGGGTTGAAGTCATTTTTCATGTTCCCTATCACAGATTATACATTCAGAGAGGACAAACTCAACTGGGTAATGGTCATGCAAATCAGGTTTTAGTGTTTCTACCACTCTGTTGCTTTTATGGTCCTGATYTGATTGAAAGTTTTTTTTTAAATAAATACGAGACACATAATGATAAACATCACTGAAGCTCGAAACAAACAAGCAGAAAAGATGAACACCACCTTTCATGCKAGAGTTTTAAACAAAGACCATCTTATGAGGAGAAGACATCGTTTGAACCATTTTGGTCAAACGTGATCTCGTAAGCAATCTCACGCAATGATGTGAAATCTTGTTAAGAGTGATAGCGATTAAGAAATATCGAGTATGACTCATTGCTGCTATCTCACTAAACTTAAGCTTAAAATGTGTAAAACTGACTGAGTTGCAACCATTTCATGTTGATAAGTAAAAACAAAGGAGATATACTGATTAGGAGAGTTGAAGTCTTTAAAAACAGTCATGACAAGATGATCTTAAAAGGAGGGGGTCTCTTCATGCTACACCCATGTTAGAGTTGTGAATTTCAGCTCACTGTCTGTTAACTGAATGAYCTGCAGTCGTCTCTGAGCTGGCTAATGTTGGTTAACTGTGGTTGCTCCAAAACATAAACCATTGTAAATGTATGAACTGACTGTTTACTGAGTCTCATTAAATCTGTCCATTAATCCTTTATATATTTTGCTAACAACAGCCTATATGCCAAGGACATCCGGTCCAGCTACTTGGTGCCACCCCGTTCACTTCTGGTTCATGGTCAACACAGTGTTAGCGAAAGATTTTTTCACCCGACAACGACTCTTAATGATCTCCACAGTACAGAATTACATATTACATGTACCAGCATTAACACAGGACACGTACAGGTCCAGCCAAGTGGAAAAAATCACTCCAAAGTGGATTAAAGACATCAAAACAAAGGAAAGACGTTTGTGTTTATGGTTCCAGAATTTAGCCTTTTTCACTATTCCNCTGGCTAATGTTGGTTAACTGTGGTTGCTCCAAAACATAAACCATTGTAAATGTATGAACTGACTGTTTACTGAGTCTCATTAAATCTGTCCATTTATTTATTTACCGTTATTTTACCAGGCAAATCCCATTGAGATCTCAGATCTCTTTTTCAAGGGCGGCCTGGGCCTGAAGGCAACCTATTGTACATGTTTTTGTGTTGTGGGGGAAACCGGAGTACCCGGAGAAAACCCACGCAAGCACGAGGAGAACATGCAAACTCCGCACATAATAATAATCCTTTATATATTTTGCTAACAATAGCCTAAATGCCACGGACATAAGGTCCAGCACTTGGTGCCACCCCGTTCACTTCTGGTTCGCAGGCAACACAGTGTTAGCGAAAGTTTTTTTCACCCGACGACTCTTAATGATCTCCGCAGTACAGAATTACATATCACATGTACCAACATTAACACAGGAGACGTACAGGTCCAGACAAGTGGAAAAAAATCACTCCAAAGTGGATTAAAGACATAAAAACAAAGGAAAGACGTTTGTGTTTATGGTTCCAGAATTTAGCCTTTTTCACTTTTCCTTGGCTGCTTGTTCTGTGAATTTTTCACGTAGAGCTGTGACACTTATATTGTTGGAAAGAGCAGAGTCTGGGCTTTAAATTGATGGGCTACTTGTATGGTTTGGATCGTTTTCTCCGGCGTTTGTGAACTGAAAACGTAATGATTATCAGGCGGAGGTTCTCCGGCACTCGGTGGGGGGGGTGGCTCGTCACTCGGCTTTAGTCTATGCTGTAATATACACTCTAACAAGTTTTACTTTTGCATTAAACTCATGACAAAGTTGCCTAAAAACATTTCATACTCTGTATAACACAAACACGCACACACACCTACCTGCTGTGTTAGCTTCCTGCTAGCTGTGAGGKGGTCTTTCCTCTCTCGTCTTGGCAGTAAAAGGGGATAAATGTACATTTCTCTTTTGTAACCTTCGTCTTCTCATTTCTGATGCTGGCTCTTGAATATCCTCAGGTTAGAAATGCTGATTACAAACACAAGCGTGAGATTTTATAGCTAAGTTTTCCCTGTAATGCTATGATCCACAGCTGTCACCTTTCCTCCTCATCAAAAGGAAAATGGATAAAAACTAACTACTCGATCGTACCTGCTGGTTAGTGGACACAACGACACCCAACAGAACTCACGTTTTATACCAGTAGATCACAGATACTTAAATTTTTGTGAATTTTCACGGACTAGTACTAGCAGCTAACGCTAAAAACATAGGCAGTAAGCAGGAAGTGGAAGGGAGGAGCGTGGCAAGAATTTTACCGGAAATATATCATTAATGACCGTGGCATATAGGCTATTGAGCAGATGTGACTCCAACAGGTAATGACAAAGTTTTATAAACAAATGGCACTTAATTTGTTTGTCCTTGAATATGTTGGAGATCAGTTTTGGTTATCACCACCAAATTTAAACTCAATGTCTGCAAAGTTGTCAGAGTTGTATACATTTGTGTTTTTGCAAAGGTTGGTTTAAGGTTTATGTCAGACGAGTTGTTTTCAGCTGAACCTGCCATAACATTGTTTTCATCATCAAAAAGCATCAAAAATGTGTTTTTGTATACAAATTGATAAAATATTTTCTGTTGCAGTGCCCCCGACACCAATCGCACCCCCCCAGCTGCTGCGGGCAGGTCCCACCTACCTGATTATCCAGCTCAACACCAACTCCATCGTTGGAGATGGACCGGTCATTCGTCGGGAGATCCAGTACAGGGCCAGCCAGTCAACCTGGACTGAGACTCACATTGTGGGCTCTCTTACCTACAAGGTCTGGCACCTGGAGCCAGACACAGAGTACCAGATCAGTGTCCTGCTCACACGGCCCGGGGAGGGGGGTACCGGAGCACCTGGACCACCGCTCGTCAGCAGGACAAAGTGTGCAGGTGAGTCGTACCCAAACATCCTGAGACTTATGACTGCCAGGAGGAATCTTTATGGATGGGATGGATCTCAGTTGGAGGGATTTCCTCTCAGGGATAGATAGATAGATAGATAGATAGATAGATAGATAGATAGATAGATA
>NW_013953391.1:24203-29285 GCF_001266775.1 Austrofundulus limnaeus
ATATACACGTATGTATGTATGTATGTATATATTAGCCTCCAGTAGTTGTCGCACAATGAGATACATACTTAAAAAAACATTAACCCATTACTGACCACTTTGTTTGGTCCATCTTAGTTTTATGTGGCATAGATTCTACAAGTCACTGAAATGTTCCTCAGAGATTCTCAATCCATATTGTTCTGATAACATCACACGTGCTGCACAACTGTTTAATGGTGGGAATCTCCAAACCACATCCCAAAGGTACTCCACTGGATTGAGATCTGGTGACTCTGGGAGGCATTAGAGTCACGTGAATCAAAACTCATCAGACCAGACAAAGTCTTCCCAAAATTTATTATCCAGTCTTGCTGAACCTGTGGCCTGAGTCACACTACAAGATTTTAAACCAGTCGGCCGATTTTCAAAGACTGATAGAGCCCACACGTGAGGATAAAAAATCATGGGTCTACCAGGTTTGGTCCTACAGTGTGTGGTGTACAGTCACACAGCAAGAGACAACACACCACACATGAAAAGATATTTCGTTCTTGAACATTCAGATGTCAGATATTAAATCACGTGAGACTTCCTGAAATCTCGCGAGAATTCAGATGTCAGAGGAAAAATCTCACGTGACCTCCAGAGAGACGTGAGTTCAGAGTAAATAAACATTTGTGACGAGGAAGACACAATGTTGATCGTTTGTGGACTATTTTTACCAGAGGAAAAACAATTCCATATAACTTTTAACATCCAGCAGACTTTCTGCTGAGTCATGACAGTTTTTTGCCTTCTGTATTTTGGAATCCCCTCCATGTATATGTCACCTCTCTTTCTGATTGGCTGCACATCTTATTCAACAGGCTGAGAGCTCAGGTGAACACTACACACACTGTGATGTCAGGCCAAAAAAATCAAACATGTTGAATATCCTTGATTTGGAGCATTCCCGACGTCCTTCCGAGCCGACTAGATCACTCTTTACTCACCACCCATGGCAGGAATATGTGCTAGGATTATCTTTAGAGCCATCATCATAATCTGGACTTCCTTAAGATCGTTGGAAGGGCAAAAATCGACCTGATTTTCTTGTAGTGTGACTCAGGCCTTAGCTGACAGGAATGGCACCCAGTGAGGTCTTCTGCTGCTGGAGACTAGCAGGATGTGTTGTGCACAGGCATTGTCTTTAAAATACTTTACTTGTATTGAGTGYTTATTTAACCTACCTTTGCTTTTCTATGATTTCGAACCAGTCAGCCCATCCTTCTCTGACCTCTGGGGTCACCAAGGCTTTTGTGTCCACAACTGCAGCTCACTGGATATTTWGGCTTTTCTCTGTAAATCCAAAAGATGGTTGTGTGTGAAATCTCAGTAGTTTAGCTATTTTTCTGAAACACTTAGACCAGTATGTCCACGTTCAAAGTTATCTAAATCCCTTTCTTTGAACTTGTCAAGCCATCTTCTGGTCTACATGTCATCTTTCTGCTTCCTGTCCTTTCAGAGCCTATGCGGGCCCTGCGGGGTCTCACYGCCACAGAGATCCAGCCTCGACAGTTGGCCCTTCAGTGGGAGCCACTGGGCTACAACCTGACCCGCTGCCACACGTACTCCTTATCCCTGTGCTACCGCTACTCCACGCCAGCAGGGAGCAGCGGAGGGAACAARGCCACGGTCCGGGAATGCCTATCGGTGGACCGCAACACTTCTCACTTCACCRTGAGGGACCTGCCGCCCTTTCGCACGGTCCACGTGCGGCTGGCGCTGTCCAACCTGGAGGGCAAGAAGGAGAGCAGGGAGGTCACGTTCCAGACGGAGGAAGACAGTGAGTGGGAGTTTGAGTTCATTTAAAGTACACCAACAAGTGATAATCAGCCATCCAGCAGGCAGGGATGTTTATGCATGAGCCCGTGTTGTCATTGCTGCTTAGCTTCAGAACTTGTATTTGTAGTTTTCTCTTCTCACTCAGATAATTATCCTGCAATGCTTCAGAAAAATCCAGGCCTTAGTCACCCAGTCTTAAAAAAAACACAAATATTGACTCAGAAAACAAGCTGGATCAGCATAACTAAAAGGCAGATCAGCCTTTTAAACAGAGACCAGTGAAGCATTAATCAGCTCTGCCCATGGCCGGCAGCAAAATGCTAAAATGCTTTTGCTTATCTTTGTATTAATAATTTCCTGTGTACATCAGCAGATTAAGTGTGGTCTAATGCAAATTACTGATGAATAGAAGCACAGATGTTTGAGCTCTTATTGTTATGTATAACAGGCAGGAGTACCACTCTGAAATGTTCTTACATTGGTGCAGAGAGTGGAAAGAAACAATATATTTCCTGATGCCAAAGGCAAATGCCAGAATGTTTTCTGTGTGCATGTGTTCCTATCTGCACCATTTTTTACATGGTACATTTTAATGAAACTTTCAGAAAGTGCTCATTGGGTTGATGTCTACAACTTATTACCACTTAGAGTTAATCCTATTCAAGATGGCTACATCTTGGCCACAGAAAGTGGCCTAAGCTTAAACTGATCCTCATCAAATCTGAGCACTAAAAGATTTGATTGTACATTATAGTAGATAGATTCCACATTCTCTTCTTTTGCTGCCAACAAGTACCGTATTTATTCAAGTATAATACGTAAAAAATTAAATCCATAAAATCATCCATAAAGTTGGGAGGTAGTACTATACTCGGATAAATATTTTTACTTATGTATTTTAACTGAAATATCGGCTTCATTCACAAAATACCTGAGTCCGGAAATGAGACAATGTTGTAAAAAGCAGTTGAAACGAGCTCACCTCTGACACTCCTCTGTGCTTCAGAGTGAGATAATAACAGATCCAGGCAGGAGACATGATGTGGAAAAAAAAGGGGTAAAATCAGTCCTGCACCTTATTAATGATAACAAACTAATGACATTAGTGTGTGACCGAGCCGCTCCTTGAACAACAACAAACACATGTTCATCTGTAATGGCTGCCGTCTACCGGTGTTCTGAAAAAGTTTGTATCTCTGGAAAAAGTTTCCCCACCAGAGGGGGCGCTCGCGAGTAGGAAGTAATCTGCTTTTCCCCCACAAGATGGTCCAAATCTCATGTGAAGTCTCTGACTTTTGTGTTGGCGCCTCCTGGTGGACTATGTGTAAAATGCCAGAATTCATATGATGCTGCTACAGCTGATATATATTTGTTGTCAAAATACCTTTTAGTACATATGTTGTTAAAATAAAATGAACAGTCCAATGATCATTTTACTGATATGTATAAAGACTGCAAAGGCTGAAAAATCTTCAAGTCTGAATGAAATTGGAGGTAGTTTTTGAGGATTAAATTTTTTATGCTTTTTAAGCTCAAAAAATTGGGAGCCAATTGATACGATCTCATGTATCAATATTATACATGAGATCGTATTATACACGAATATATACGGTAGGTATATACATTATATTAGATAGATTCCACATCCTCTTCTTTTGTTGCCAATAAGTACTTGCAGTCAAATTTGTCTGTCTGTTAGCAAAATACCTCTTGAAATATTGGACAGATTTCATCAAAATGTTCACGAATAAATTATTAAATTTATGACTTATTAATGTTTAGAACCAACTACAGTCAAGATCAGTGCCACAGCTATATGACCTAAGAAAACACAAAAAATAGCTGTTGGTCAGTCGATTGTACAGAAAGTGACATGAGATTTGGTTCATAGTAAATGAGAATGATCCCCAACACATATTATGAGGACAATTATGAGGTTATGAGTTTTTAGTTTTTCTTTCAAAGGTAGCGCAACTCTGTTTGCTGCATGACCAGTTTCACCTGTTCCCCCATGTTTGTCATGTTGTGTCTTCTTGAATGGGTGTTTCTTAACTGCCCCTCCCCCCTTCCCTGAATGTACAGCACCTTGTGAATATTTCTGTGAAAGGCGCTATAAAAAAAAGACTTTACTTACTTTACTTACAAAAAGATTTTTAAATTTTTTTCTTTAGCAGAAAGTAATAGTCAACACTATCTATACGTCCAACTTCACTGGACAGAAAATATGAATGTGTCAGAAAACAATCCAGACAGCTAACTGGTTTTATCCAGCACAAAAATGGCTACAAGTCAGTTAATATTATAAACATTGAGCTAAAATTTGAGGTGGTATTAACTGAGAGTCATTCACAACACAAAGTCTGAGTGTGACTCAGCTCAGGCACAGAGAAACTCACAAGGCGAGGCCGATCATAGGCTGAAAGGTGGCGGGCGATACACTTCCCTTCAAGGAATGCTCAGGTTTTCTGAGGACATGCAGTTGGCAGCAGATTTACTTTTTAAATCCTCATTTATATGCATTTTGAACATCTGGTAAACATGAGGAATTGATTTACATTAATTTGTTAAAGCAACATTTAAAACGCCGAGCAGTGGCAGAAGTCATAAAAAAAGCAGGCACAGAAAAAAAACAGACATCGCTCTTAATTATCCACTCCTACACACGGCTGTCTTCAAGGAAGGAAGTGAATTTACATAAAGTGAGGAACACACAGAGGTTAGCATGGTGATGTGATTTTTATTCATTAGAACTGGCAGCTTTAGAAAGTGATGCCATAAAACAAATATGTTAGAGAAAAACAAGCTATAGCCGTTGTTGTTGTACTTTGTTTTGAATGTGGAAATCATAATTTGGTTTTGATCTACTCATGACATGAAAGTGTCAGAGGTTTTCTTGAATTGCTTTTTTTCTTCTTCTTCTTCTTTTATGGTTAAAAAGAAGCAGGTTTGGCTTTCATACAGCCAGATTCTTCTCTGGTATTTACCTGAGCTTCAGCTTCGGTTCTCAGGGAAACATGGAGCAGATAAAGACCCAGCAGAGCAAATCTTTCCACCAGCAGGAATTGAATTTGAATTGCTCAGATTGAATCTATATGTGCATAATTTTAAATCGAATTCATTGGTTTGAAAATAAATTGTATTAAATTGAAGCTGAATTTAATGGTTTGACGATGAATTTGACTAAATTGAAGCTGAATTTAATGGTTTGACGATGAATTTGACTAAATTGAAATTGAATTTAATGGTTTGAAAATAATTTTACTAAATTGAAACTGA
>NW_013953391.1:29385-31061 GCF_001266775.1 Austrofundulus limnaeus
ATGTGGTCCCACGGCCCTCTGTGGCCCAAAGTTAAAAACTGTTGTTCTTTTGAGGCCCCCAAGGTGGCGCTCGCGGCCCATGGGTTAAAATCTCTGTTTTATATCACATCACTTCAGTTTTTTTTTCAAGGTATAACTTCACAAAATTCAATTATAATCGAAAAATGTTACAAATAAATTAAAAAAGCATTAATAATTTGAGTTTAGCTCCAGTATAAGTATATTTGTAAGTGCATTTGATTTAACATCTCATTGCAACAAAACGGCTGCATCAGTAGTCACCTACGTATTGGGACAGCCTACAGCGTGGGGCGATGACGCAAGCAGCCAACTAATGCGGCTCACATCAGCTGCAGCCCATGAATTGAGACGCAGCCGCTGTATATCCAGTGATTCTGTTTTACAATTATCGTTTAACTGTTCAGCWGTCCATGAGATATTTTGCTAACAGAGACCAACAAACACAGAAACATAGACAAAACCCTGACGATATGAACATTTATTATTAAATTAGCAAGAAAGTAACTGAGAAATAATCTGATCTTCTGTTTCTACTTGTAAAAATACTTGACAGTCCTCACAGAGGCGTCTCTCATTAAAGAGGAAATGAAAAACATGCAGTTCTGCGCCACTTCAGAGGATCACTTTACTTATTTTCTGTCAGTCCAAGTCTGAGAGAGACACATCGTCCTTAAAGACTCGGTGCTCTGTTGTGACGCTGCAGAACACAGGGTCTGAGTTCATCCTGAGGGCTGGAAGAAAGACGGGACGTCACCCCCCCCAATTCCCTCCATGTCCTCCATCCCTCCTCGGCCTCGTGCCATTTTTCTTCCCTCCGTCAAAGTGTTTTTACCCGCTGGCATCCCTGCACAAGAGTCCATTAACTCCAGACCTGAGTGGAGTGTTTGTTTCACTGAGGGCTGTTTTTCTCTCCTCCTGCAGTTCCTGGAGGCATTGCTCCGGAGTCCTTGACTTTCACTCCGCTTGACGACATGATCTTCCTCAAGTGGGAGGAGCCTGTAGAACCCAACGGTCTGATCACACAGTATGAGGTAGGATTATCCTCAGAAACACACACACATGGATCCTACAATGACTTGCATGGATGTTCTACTGAATCAGGATGTTTTCATAGACAAATGCATGAATTCACTATGACAGACTGAAGACAGACACGAGGTTCCTTACATGCCTTCATTTAAATATGCAAATATGCACCATTTGTGTGATTATCCTCTCACACATGTCTACATGTGGGGATAATTCAATTCACTCACCTTCATTTAACCAGATAAAACCCATTGAAACCAAGATCTCTTGTCCAAGGGTGACCTGGCCAAGAGGCCAGCAGCACTCGTCAGAAAATGGATGGAAATTCATTCAGAGCCCTTGATGAAATGCATACATGTCAACTTGTACAGATTGTCTGTAAGTTATAAAGATTTGACATCATTTTGCAGGTATACAGACGTATAGAGCAATCTCACGGATTTTTTCAAGTCTTACGGATATTTTAAAAACCCATCCATCCATCCATCCATCCATTTTCTGTACACGCTTCTTCCTTTTCAGGGTCACGTGGGTCACTGGTGCCCATATCCAGCAGTCACAGTGAGGGGCGGGGTACACCCTGGACAGGTCGCAAGTCCATCACAGGGCCACACATAGAGACAAAT